>NW_006800269.1:692643-697077 GCF_000485575.1 Poecilia formosa
TTCGCGGTTAAGTAGGTTAATGAGTTTTACACAGGCGTGTGTTGTGGTTGACTGCAGCTGCAGCCAGACCTCCTTTAAATACACTTTGAAACCACGACAACGCATGTATATTCATCTAGTTATCATATTATACGATATTATAAACAATTTAATGACTTCTTTTCGTCATAACTTGTTGCGTATGCTGAACTGACAACTCCACTGACGGTCGGACTTCTTAATGCGCATGCGCGGGCATGCGTACTAACTGCGCATACATGCGCAGCCATACGCTGTTAAGCCATAAGCTTAACAGCGTATGGCTATCTGATAGAACACCGGCAGCAAACCAGCAAAACGCAAAGAACTTTTCACAGTTTTTCCCTCCAAACTAACCGACTGAGTTGAGTAAAGCGGTTGGATGCAGGTAATGTTAGCTAAAAGATGACTAGCTAATATCAATACAGAACCTTAAGCTTAACAAGTACCTTGTAGGCTACCGATGTTGGTGTCTATTTTCAGCTACGTACATTCATTTTGCCCCCCACCACCGTCACACGCGTCGTTTCAACCAGACAGCCATTTGTAATCCATAGGGGGTGCGCAGAAAATGTTTGGAAACCACTGAGGGGGGGCGCAGAAGAAAAAGTTTGGGGACCACTGAACTAACTGAAGTTGTTGACATCAGACTGCTTTGTATGTTTCATTAAAATATTATGCAGGGTTTATTGTTGGACATGTAAAAATGAGAAAATAATAATAATAATAATTATTATAATTATTATTATTATTTTATTATTATTATTATAACATTTTCTTGCTATTTTAAACGAGATGGTGAAAATTTTGTGGCCCATTGAGAACTTTCAATTTGACAAAAACCTTAGACACCACTGATAAAGTGGAGGGAACGATTTTAACTGTTTTTGCCGTCTGTCCACACAGAAACTGATCTAGGGGATCCAAAACGTTTTGCTTTTCTTTTAAACGGTTCAGTAATGAAGATTTTTCTCTTGCGTTTGCGTCCAACCTCTAACTCGACATCTATAAACTCCAAATGTGTCTTACACAAAGGCAGATTTAACGTTCATGGCGGCGTCTTGTTAATATTCTGCCATTCTTCTGTTCTTGTTGCGTTTACCGCTAGCCTCATGTGGAAGCTTTATGCGACTGTCCCACGCGCCACTTTCAGGTCTGGAGGAGTAAAGAAATACTGTTTTGGGCCGTTCTCGGAGTGGATGAAAACCTTTTCCAGACACAAATGTTTTTGAAACCGATACTTGTTTTAGAAAAACAAAACGTTTCTGAGTGGACGGGGCCTAAATGGGTTGGTTTGGATTTTCTTTGAACTGTGTTTCTGAGCAGAAAGGTTCATCACTGTGAACCTGTTGGAATATTTTTTTAAAAACCGACAGGTCAGTCCGTGTCATTAGCTGATTTGGTGTTTACAGCTTTATTTTCCACTTATAACAACAAAGATGGTTATTTCAAAAACCAAAAGGCATCAAACTAATTAGCCTTTTTTTTTTTTTGAAAAACAAATATTGTTCTATTCTGTTCTCTTGTTTCAGTCAGTCTCTCGCTGTATTCTCTGCTTAAGCCTCTTCTAAGAAGCCAAGGCCATTGGGTTTCAGACAACTTCCAGAGAATGCCTTGCAACTTTCAAATCCAGCTTCACTTCCTGCTGCGACTCAAACACAAAATAAAACCGAAAACAACGGGCAGCGAAAAAGGGATCTAAGCCCTGGCCGCATAACCGCACAGCTCTCCTCACATCCCTTAAGAATTGCAGCTCACCAGACGCTGCAGCCGAGAGGAAGAAAAAGAAAAAAAAGTTCTCGTTGGATTCCTAAAATATTGTTCTCCTCCCAAACTGCCCAATGTGAACAATGCTCCACCGCTCGTGGCTCATTTTTCAGGAATTTATCTCCACAGGAATCACGTGCTCCACCTGTGACCCTCATCACGGGATTTAGATCTTCCCATTCCGGCTGTTTCTCATGCATTTCAGCAAATCAAGCAGGCAGAGGAGATGACTTAATTACGGGAGGATGTGTGACCTTATAGGGTGAAAATATCACTGCTGGGTGAACGCATAAGAGTTTTTTTTTTTCCATTTGCTTGTTGTATCAGCACATATTTCATTACCACTTTAACGAATGTCTTCCTCTTTGTGCCTAAGCTAAAGTTACAATCCACATGCTGATGGCTCAGTATCATCTATACAGATATCAATAATTATTATGATGATGCATCATCAAACGTCTGACCTTTGTGCTTTTTGTGGTTTTTCCTTTGAATTATTTCACTAAAACCTTTGACAGAATTTAGGTAAAGTTGACTGGCTTGATACCTTCAATAAGTCACAACAGAGTCTGTTAAGCTGTAGTAGCTATAAAACGTCTAAATCAATATTGGCCATTTTATATAGTTCCTTAAATTTCAAACCGTCTTTTGCGTCCTCCTTTTTGGCTGTTGGTGCTTTTTTTTTCTTTTTCTCCTGCCTGTTTTTGTCTGTTTTCCTGTCTGATCCCTTTATTTGTCTTCCTTTTTAGAGTTTTCCTGATTTTTCCAGGAAAACACCCAGGAAACAGTTTAAATCTATTTCTGTTCTGCAAGTTCAATCTGTTGTCCTACTGTTCAGTCTACTAATAATAGAAGAAGAGTTTGTGCTGTGTTTTTAATCAACGTTTGTTGTTGTGGTTATCATTTTGCTCTTCCGTCCTATCTTTTTTAATCGTATACCAAACTCAGCTGTAAACTCATCAACCAAAAACAGCAACTGGATGCTGGCGTGAATATTAATATTTAAGTCAGTGACAATTAGACAGTTACTAAAATAAATACTCAATTGATAGACTAACTGAATCTTCTGTGGATGGAACGTTATTTAAGTTGCTCATCAACATGTTCAAACATGCTTAGTGACATTTCAATTTGTTCTTGAATTTGAAAGTAGGTCAGCAAAACTTCCCAAACTGGACAGACACACCAGCTGGTCTTGTAGCCGTGGCGCAATTTGTCCAAACTAGAGTGTGAATGAAAGGGAGTGCTGTTGCCCAGATTATCCGAGGCATTCCTGGGCTGCATCCACATACACAGCACAGCATTTTATCATGAAATGGCTCCTCACAACAACGTAAAAGGAAAGACATGTGGTACATGAGTATTTTTAATTTAAGGTTTGGAGAAGCCTTGCGTGCTGCTGAATATTTTATGTTGAGGAAAACTTTTTAAGACTTAAACTGAAATACGTGGCTGGACTGTCACATTTAATGATGATTCAAATTTGATCAAATGAAAAAAAGAGCTAAGAGTTCCCTCTGCTGGGAAGAAAGTTTAAAGCCGCTACTATTTCCACATGACCCCACTACTAAGATTTTCTTGCAAGTATGTGATTTCTTCTATGTCCTTCAACTAAAATAGTGAATTTAAAATAATCCACACCTTCCAATATGGAAAGTATGGAAGCATATTTGAATTTGAATTAGAAAATATATCTGGAGTCTCCTTTGAAACACATGAAGGTTTCCTCCAGGAAAAGGAAATACATCTGAGTGATATCAGATGAGTGTTCAAAAATATCAAGACATTGTGTGTTTATTTAAGCCCCACATATCCTCTGAAAACAACTTAATTTAATAAAAAATGAACTTGTCTCATTTGTAATTTAGCCACATTGAAAGCTACAAGAAATAACTGATCGATTCTTTTTCAATAAAATTTTAACACAAAGAAGGAAATGAATTAAAATATACAGAAACTGAAGTTTTTTGGTCACATTACCTGGAAACTAATACAAAGAGATCCATAACTTTCCATTAAAATATATTGTAAAGCCAGAGATGAATGAAAATCCTACTAAATCAAGTGTGTAACAAATTCAGGGGGGAGCCGTTCTGTGATTGGCAGACCGAGACCATCTGGGAATACCAGGTGCAGTAAGCTTTTTGTCCATAAGATGGTGCTATTGTTTCTTTTTATTATTTTTTTTAGTGGCCAACATATTATTTAGGATCTAAATTGTATTGTCTTTTCTTTTTCAAAGTTGGACGGTGCCTTCATCTGCATCTAATAAAGTAAGTGCCACTTGGACTCTTGAAAATCATTAATAATTCACATTTTAAAAATGTGTTAATACTAGAATTCCACATTATTTCAGCCATGTTGAATTTTAGATTTTGGAAGTAATTTTTCTTTGATTTGTTTAGTGATACCCAAAGCATGGATATTTCTTTAAGAACTGTGTTATATTCATAAGATTGTAAAAATTAATGATTTAAACCCAGTTTATGTCGCTGTAAAATGAAAGTCTTCAATTTTTATTCCAGTATTGGTGAAGCTATATATGGACTTTGAAGGCCTATTTTTTACCCGTTCTCTGAGGTGTTATTCCTTTTTGAATGTTTGAATATACTGGAAATATATGTGGTTTGAGGCATAGTGGTGCCTTTA
>NW_006800269.1:697874-705928 GCF_000485575.1 Poecilia formosa
CATGCAACAAAAAAGAGATGCAAACAAAAAATGCTGAAAACAGAAGTGATCCAGACCACTAGAGGGAGTCGAACAAAGAACAGCTGTGTCCGAAGTCAGGTTTTGCATCATTGGGTCTTCGAGGACCGGAAGAGAGAAGCTGTAGCTTCCAGCTAGCTGCTTAGCCTCTACCGTGGCGTTATGTTGCTTAGCAACCGTGACAACATGAATCACATAGCGGCGAAGGAAAAAAAACGGACTGGAAGTATGTTTTTTTTCTCCTGATTTCTCTATTACTTTTCACCTTTTGTAATAAAGGCTGTTGCACATTAAAAAAATATTAGTCGGATTCTAAAATGTTCAAACACGTATAGCACATTTACACAAGGAATGTAAGCACAGTATCCCTTTTCAAATACTCTCCAAATCTCAGGTAAGACAATACAGTTTAATCAAACTGTATTGGCTTAACTTTAATCAGTCAAACCGATTTGCTCAGGAATATATTAATTATTTGAGTGAACCAAAATATTACAACTAGATGTTACCTGACTTAACTGTAATTTGGGAAAGCCCAAATGAGTCAGGTGTTCTCCCGTGGTATACTAAACCTGGACCAGCTGGCAGCAGGCGAGGGGACCTGGGTGTGTTAATACAGCGGGAGCAGACATCTCCGAAAACGTCGGAGCAATATTGCAATTAGGTGATGCACTGATGAACCGAGCAGAAATGTGAGATTTATACATCTACATTCTCGCCTACAAACATTGTTTAAATCACGTTGTGTCACGGTTGCTAAACGCCGAGGTGGAGGCTAGGCAGCTAGCTGAAAACTACAGCTTCTCTCTGCAATGCTCTCTGCCTTCGCAGGACCCCTCTTCCGTAGACCGGGTCGTTTCTCAAGCCCATGACAGCTTGAAAGGATGCAGACCCTGAATTCGGACACAAAGCTCTAGTGGTCTGAAACACTTATTTTTATATATTTTTTGCATGTCTTTTTTGTTTGCGTCTTTTCTTTGTTCTATTTGTTTTTCTCGTGTTTGCTGCGCGTTTGCACCTGTCGGCCACCGTAGTATTTTAACGATTCTGTATTTTAGTTCTGTTGGGCTCCATATGGTTGTGTATTTGTTATAAGTTCCCAGATAGCACAGAATGATTGAAACAACATTGAATCAATGTCAGCCAGAAACATTGAATCAACGTTGAACGCTGACATTGAAACAACATTGAAAGTGGTCAGTTACTTGTATGTTGAATCAACGTTAGGGTTTCAACCATAACTGACATTATATCAGTGTTGATTCAACCATCATCTGTATGCCAACTTACATGCATATTTGTGTGGATATTGCATTGAATCAGTTAGGATTCAACGTTGATTCAACCTTCATCTGAACGTGGATCTGCATGCAGATATATGTTGATTCCTCATTGAATAGGTTAGGAATCAATTTTGATTCAACCTTCATCTGAACGTGAATACCAGGGAATACCAGGTGCTGTAAGCCTTTTTGTGCAGCAGAGGGTGCTGCTGCTCCCTTTCAGCTACTCGTCCCTCAATGTTTTGCCCCCACATAGAAGCACTGCAAAGCCGACATGCATTTTGTTTGTCAGGCCAAACAAAAAGCAAGCGCCAGCTGGCTGCTCTGCTGTACAAAATGCTGGAGCTGACGCTGCTTTGCGGCTTACGGCCACACTACCTTGGTCACCCCCGCTCTGCGTCAGCCAGTTGTTTGTTTGCACAGCGGTAGGAGTACCATTTTTGCAGCTCTGTTTTTTCGTTCTTTTTTGGATTTTGGGACCTTTTGGGGGGGTTTTTTATTTTGTGGAATTACCTCCCCACAGTTTTCTACTGTTGGGGAGGGGTTTTCTCTTTTTTGTAATGGAGTTTTCAAAGGACAAGCGGACTGATCCCTCGGTTTTGGACAATTTGGAAAGGAACACGGAAATGAGCTTCGAACAAGTGAAAATGACTGGAGTATTTGAAAAAGAAAACACGGTACAAATTGAAGTTGTGGGAGTAGAGAAGATTTCAGTGCTAGACCTGATGAAAAACATACGCTTTCTGTGTGGAGGTTTATTAGCATGTCGATTATTATCAGACAGGAAATTTGAAATTATATTAAGCAACGAAAAAGCAAAAAAAGAGACTTTTGGACGGTTTCAAGATTGGATCATCCACAATACACGCTAAAGAACTTATAAATGATGAACTGGTGGTTTCCTTCTTGACGTTACCTGCCTACATCACGGATGAGGAAATTTTAAGCAAGCTACATACTTGGGGAGTTAAAGCGGTGTCAGAAATCAAGCGTCGGGTGTGTCCGGGAACCAAGATCGCCGATGGAACATGGTTTGTAAAAGTTAAATTTACTGAAACTGTACAGTCTCTGCCTTATTCTGCCAGATTTAACACAGCTCTTGGTCCGGAATATTTCAGAGTAATCCACGATAGACAGGTTAAAGTTTGTAGGATATGTTTACAACCAGGCCACATTGTCAGGGACTGTCCTGATTTTTGCTGCCACTCCTGCGGAGTCCAGGGGGCTTGTAGCTCCAAAGTGACAACACTGGCACGGCTTTCTTTTTGACAGGCTCTTTTAATAAATGCCGTGAAAACTATAAAAAACAAAACACAAAGCTTAGACATAGACACATTTACAGACAGGTGACACATGCTTTAACAAAATTACCTCGTGGCCGCCTGCCACTTCGGAGGTTGGTCTTCAACAGATTAAAACTTCGTAGACCGCTCTAAATCAAAATATTAAGTCATTAAAACACCAAAACCAATAAATTTACAAAATAACACAAACATAACTGCAAAATACCATAACAACACAAGACACAAGACTGCTACATGCGCTCACCTCCAAGTTTCGCTCCTTCTCTGTTAATCCAAATCTCACAGAACAAATCACATATACAAATCTCGCGATAACTTTCAACAACATAGTTCTGACACGAAATAAAATAATAATTTACACAAATCTCAAGACGTGATTCAACAACTTAAATACATAACAGTTAGAAATACATTTTTTAATAACAAAACATTTTAGTGACACTTACAGGGCTTATGCAAGAGAATGCTCGGGAAAAAAACGGGAAAAGAAATGTCAAATCTGCCAAAATCAAATAGATAAATGCATTTGCAACTTAAGTGAATCTGATGATCAAGACCAGGGTCTGACAGCGGACTTTGAGGAAGCCCACGCAAAGCGGAGGGGGAAGTGGAAGAGAATGAGCAGGTGGAGGGAGGCGAGGAAGAGCTGAGTGAGTGCATGCCAAGTGCTGAGCGGTCTGTGGCCAGAGCGCCGGACACAGAGGTGTCCGGCGCGCTGGCCATGGGCGAAGCATCCAAAGACGGCAAAAACACGGTCGAGGAGGAGCGGGGAGAAATCGCTGCGCCTCTTCCCCCTGTGGCCGAAGAAAACTCGCAACTTCTATCGCCGGCTCATCTGCCGTCTTTCCAAACCCCGCTGAGAGCTTGGCCGCGGACGCTCAAAATAGTGGACAATAGAGTCGGACCCTGATCTTGATCTTACAAAAATAATACAAACGAGGAAAAGACTGGCAAGCCTAGCAACAAAACCCAAAAGAAAAGCCAAAAAATGACTATAGCAACATTTTTCCACTTATCACTAATGCTCCTTCTCTCGCTTAATGCCCGTGGGCTCCGCAGGGAAGAAAAGGTGAACGCAGTCATTTTTCAATCGCATTTCGATATACTCTGTCTACAAGAAACAAAGTGGGATATTTCAAAAGAAAAAGAGATGTCACAGAAATGGAAAGGGAAAATGTTTTCATCTACATCAAGTACTCAAGCGGGTGGGGTGGCTATTTTTATGAGGGAGGGTCTATTTAACAATTGTCATTTAATTCATAAAGATCAGCAGGGCAAATTTATCATAATAGATTTCTTTTACAATAATAAATCATGTAGGTTAATTAATATTCACGCACCAAACATAGATACACATAGGAAAAGGTTCTTTATTGGTTTAAGACAATAGATAGTCACGAATTGTATCATAATAGGAGACTTTAATATAACACTCACAAAATCTGACATTTCAAATAACTGCACATTTTCTGAGGATTATAGTAGGAACACACTTTTTGACATCATTACACAAAATAGTTTGGTAGATATTTGGAGACTTTTTCACCCAGGTAAAAAACAATTTACCAGAAAACAGGTCATTTTAGGAAAACTGAAACAACCACGACTTGACTTGTGCCTGATTTCGTCTTCTCTTGTCCCCGAGGTGTCGTCCTGTCTCATCCGGGACAACGCCTGGAGTGACCACTCCTTCCTGCAGGTTGAGATGGGAAGAGGCATCAGAAATGGGGGTCTCTGGTGTCTGAATGCTGCTCTTCTTCGGAATGAGGCTTACAGAGGTGAGATCGGCGTCCTGCTGCAGACCCTGAGTGGGAAAATGGATCATACCGACAACCTGCTAGAGTGGTGGGATCAGGTTAAACAAAAAATAAAAAATGTTTCAATAAGATATAGTAGGCAGAAAAAACGGAGGGAACTCCATAATGAATCCATTTTAAGAAGAAAATTAAATAGTGAATTAGACAATTTAGAAAATGACCAAAGCAGGGACATAACAGATTATTTAATTATAAAAAAAACAACTAGATCAAATAGAAATAAATAAATGTAAAGGAGCCATTATTCGCAGCAAAGCAAAATATCCAACAGGAGAAAAATCCACAGCTTTTTTTCTGGCTCAGGAGAAACGTAAACAAACTAACGCAACAATAAATGAACTACTAAATGAGAAAGGAGAGAAGGTGTCACAGGCATTTTGGAAACCGTTCAGAATTTTTATTCACAACTTTTCATAAGCGAAAACATTTCAACCAATAAAATAAATCAGGTTGTCTGTGTGATTGATTCCTCACTCTCTCAGGAAGATAGTCTCTGTTGTGATGCTCCATTGACAGAGAGAGAAATTCATCATGCCATCAACTCATTGAACAATAACAAAAGCCCAGGACATGATGGCATAACTTCTGAATTTTATAAACAGTTCAAAGAGCCAATAAGTAAAATATTATTGCGGGTTTTCTCTGTCATGGAGCAGACAGGGTGCACGCCCAAGACCTTCGCCCAAGGAATCATAACAATCCTTTACAAAAATAAAGGAGACAGAAATAACTTAGAAAACTACAGACCCATCAGTTTATTGAATACAGACTACAAAATATATTCCAAAATATTAGCAAACAGGTTAAAATCAGTAATAGGCACTTTAATCAGTCCATCGCAAGCTTATGGTATTCCTCAAAGAAACATTTCAGATACAGTGCGATCAATAAATCATACTATCCAGTCCATGGTCAGTTCTCAGGACATATTTCTTAATGTAGATTTCAGTAAAGCATTTGATAGGGTAGAACACAACTTTTTATGGGCAGCTTTAAATAAATTTGGATTTGGTCAATCATTCATCAGTAAGCTACAGTTATTATATTCAAAAGCAGAAAGTAAAGTCAAATGCAATGGTCATTTCACAGATTTTTTCCAACTACATAGGTCAGTCAGACAGGGGTGTCCTCTGTCCTCCCTGCTCTACAGCCTGGTGGCCGAGCCCCTCGCCATCCTGATCAAACAAGACAAAAACATTCAAGGAATAAACTCACCACAGGGCAATGACAGTAAAATATTTCAGTTTGCAGACGACACTTCAATAACAGTAAAAGATTAAAACAGTTTAGAATTGGTTATCAAACATCTACATACTTACGGTTCAGCCTCAGGAGCAAAAATTAACACAACCAAATCTGAGATCATGTATTGTGGCAGGGCGGCTCAGACGCAGGGAAGGTGGGGGTTTAGGGAGGTGGAGGACACAGTTAAGGTCCTGGGCGTGTACCTTGGTAAGCAGCGAGAAGCGGCGAGAGACGGGACCTGGAAAAACACCATAAACAAAGTGCAAAAACAGCTCAATCTCTGGAATCAAAGAAAATTAACCATCAAAGGAAAAGTAGTTATAATAAACAGTCTAATCATTTCTAAAATCATTTATCCACTCAGTGTTTATGATCTCCCAAAACAAGTACTCAGCAAATTTAACAGTCAAATTTCAGTTTTCATCTGGAAAAGCAGAAACAATCTAGTCAGCCATAAAACAATGATCGCTCCGTCTAAAGAGGGAGGACTCAAACTAGTAGACATTCAATCAAAAAAACAAGCAATAAGAATAAGGCTCATCACCAGGTTCTTAACTTCTCCTATCAAGCACATCTGGCATGACTATTTTCTATCCTGTTTCAACTCATTTGGTACGAAAAACATTTTTAATCTGTGTTCAATTTCTGATCTAAAACAAATACAATCTGACGAATTATTCACAGAATGTCTCGAAGCCTGGAACAAAATTAGGTTTAAACTAGTCACACATGTCAAGTACAGGTCTCGTCTCTCGCTGCCAATTTTCAATAACCCTGAGGTGCTTTGCGAGGGCAGGATGCTAGATCTCCCATCCTGGAGGAGAGCAGGTATTCACACCTTTGGGCAGATTCTGAATGATCGAGGATCAGTGGATATTAATAAAATATTAAATCATTTCAGATCCTCTAAAATGCCCTATAAAAGGAATGTTATTGTTAAACATGCTAAAAAGATCCAGGCCGCTTTGCCTTTCTACTGCTCCTCGATCATTGGCAGGAGAGGACGACATCAGGAGGTGCAGGATGACGCCCCAACTTTCCTCCTATCAATAGGTGATCAGAAAACAAATATCAATTCAGTTACAACAAAAAAATGGTATCGCCTATTGGTTGCACGGATCAGCACAGAACCCACAGCTCACAAACAATGGGCTAAAATATTTCCCAGCATATCAGTTTATAACATTTGGTCAAATATACAGTTCAAATTTAATCATCAACAAGCCAACAACACGGATTTTCTATTAAGGCACAGAAGGATTTTTACGGGCGTCATCCTGCACCAGATAAACAAGGAGAAGTATGGCAGAGACTGTACATTTGTCTTTCAGACCCCGAGACATTATAGCACCTGTTCCTTCGCTGTGCCGGCTGCACCCTCTTCTGGAACAGGATCCATCACATCACCAACATCTCATCAATAGATGACAACAACTGGGGCTCAATCAGACTCTTGGGCTTTACATCTTCTTTTGGACACTTAACAAGGACAAAATTCAATCTCTGCAACATTATTTTATCCCTGGCCAGGCACACCATCCACACTTCAAGAAATCATCAGTTGTACGAAAATAAGAAGGTGGATCGTTGGAAGTTTTTTTCAGGACTATTGCAAAATCATTTCAAGACAATCTACAGCATCAATAAAGAGCTTTGTGAAGATATGTTTGGACCTCTTCTAAAATGTGCATATTATCAAGAATACACTTTTTGAACCTTTATTGCTTAGTATAATTAATAATGTTTTCTTGTTTATTTTATTTGCGCATAAATTGAAGTATGTTTTGTTTAAATTTAAAAAAATAAAAACAAAAAAAGTATTGTAAACTATTGCACTTCAATACAAGTTCATTGTTTTAATTTGAAGGAATTAAGTTCGCCTATGTATATGATTGATTTTTCTTTTCCACATTAATGTTTGCATTCAGTTTTACTTTTTGTAATTGTTATTTCTCATATTTCTTGTTGTTCACTGTAAATAATTGCACTTAAATTTCTTTTACTTTTTCACATTAGTATTTATAATTGTTTTATTTTTAGTTATTGAGAATTTACACTACCTTGAGAACGCCCGATCTCGTCTGATCTCAGAAGCTAAGCAGGGTCGGGCCTGGTTAGTCCTTGGATGGGATACCGCCTGGGAATACCAGGTGCTGTAAGCCTTTTTGTGCAGCAGAGGGTGCTGCTGCTGCTCCTTTTGGGCTACACGTCATACATTTAGTTTGTCAGGCCCAACAAAAAGCAAGCGTCAGCTAGCTGCTCTGCTGTACAAAATGCTGGAGCTGACGCTGCTTTTCGGCTTACGGTCACACTACCTTGAGAACGCCAGATCTCGTCTGATCTCGGAAGCTAAGCAGGGTCGGGCCTGGTTAGTACTTGGATGGGAG
>NW_006800270.1:0-10552 GCF_000485575.1 Poecilia formosa
ACTCAAACAAGGCCGTTTGCTGAAAAAACCTTTTCAGCAGTAATTAAGCCAAATCTGTACAAAACAATTATACATTTTGCATTTAAGATGAGAAAAACCTATGTCTGTAAATATGTTCTAGCTAAAACTCCTCAAGTGGCAATAAAATGTTTTTTTTAATATTAAAAATAGGAATTAAATATTTGATTTGCATCTTTTAATATATTTCTACAAAAAGCGGTTCAATGAAAAAATATGTTGAGTGCACACATTTTTAAAAAATCCGATTAATCAATAGAATAACCGATAACCAGATTAATCGTTGGTTGCATCCCTGATTCTAGATGAAGATAACAGACGTCAGAGGAAGGAGCAGAGGCGCAGAGAAAGGGGAGCAGTGTGTGTTTGTGGTTAAGCTCTATTTTTGGTGCTCCGCTGTGGAGGAGCCAGCCCAGCTGTCGAAGTGGTTTCCTGCATGAGTGTAATCTCAGAGGACAGGGCCGTGGTGAGATTCTCACAGACACCCGCGCTCTAATGCATCCCCGACCCCTGAAACAAATGACCCAAATACTGGCTGAATGAAGGCATTCGGCTGACATTCGGCTGCACATGGAGCTCCATTTACACAGAGGTTATTGTCTTTTTGTTTTGAGCCGAAACCAAAGTCTTTAGTCTGCACTAATCCAGCTCATGGTGTCATGGATTTGTGAAGAAAGGAAAGCTGATGGATAATAATCATCAGTCTCCTTCAGATGGTAGATAGGCGTTGTTTGTTTTTCTTTGGCGTTTGTTTGACTTTGGATAGATCTTGACTTTCAACACAGCAGAAAAAATGACAATGTATAGGACAGTAAGTCCTGTACACTCAAGAGCATTTATCGTATTGTTTATTACTTATCATGATAAATTTCTTGTCATAAGAATTTTAATTTATTATTATAGATTTGACATCATGGTAAACCCTCCCAACCCCCCAGAATCTTTATTTTTTTCACAAGAGACTCAAATATCAGTAGATTAAATTAGAGTAAATTACGATGTAGGAGCAAGCATTTATTGTATCGTTTATCATTTATCGTAATAAATTTCTTGTCATAAAAACTTCAATTTATCGTGATAAATTTCATTTCAGGTGAAAAAACAAAATAATCTTTTTTTTTCTTCACAATATCAGTAATGTTTTTGCATTTCCATTTCGGTCTCAACCACTTCTAAAAGCAGCCTAGGTACTTAAATAAAACTACTCAGCCCGTTACCTAGCAACCCTAGCTGGTTTCTACTGCTGCATGCGTTGTACAATGGCTCCTGGAAAAGATAAGTGTTTTGTTGTTGACTTGCCATCCAGAAACTACTTGGTGCATTCTTGTTGGTTTGGCAGGAGGCTCCACTTCTGCTTTTCAAATATATATAGTTGTATAACTGTTTGCAGCCATTTCCACGTGTGAGTGGAAAAGTTGACTTTTGGATACGTGGCCAGCAGCAGCTTATTTGGATTTAAAGTGACCAGACGCCCTAAAACGGCCAACTCTGAAAGGAGCTCAAAATAAGATTAAAATCTCAATTTCTAAGAATGATTTTGTGCAAAACGTGCAATGAACATGCTTTGTAAAAGCCCACACATCTATCCTAACCTGTTCAGGAAGCATAACAGGTCACCTTTAATTTTTTGGGGGGTGTTGTGTAATAGATGAATAATAAAGTATCTCATAATTATGACTAAAATAATTATCCAGCACTAAACAGTAAAACATAATAAAACCTGGAGGCAGATAATTGGCCTGTGATTAATCATTCGATGAATCATTACAGCCCTAATAATAATCGTTGTCGTTTTGTCAGGAGGAGTGAATACTTTCAGAATACACTGTAAATTGGTAATTCAGAAGAAATGAATGACTTTGAGAAAAGAAGGCGCCCATCAGAGTTTTATCTCCACGAATCCTGACCTTAAATCTTTTCCAAACATTTAGAAGGGCTGGCATTTGCTCTATTTGTTCGCCTCTCCCTAAACTGTGAGCCGAGTGGGAGGCCGTTGGAGCGTTAATGAGCTCTGAACCAGCTGCAACAAATCAACAGCCGGCCGCGTCTCTGAGCAACAGTCGGCGATGGCGTGAACGCTCACTTACTGACTCGGCGTTTACGCTCAGCCCCTGTGTGGCTGAGATTCCCTGCTGCAGTCGGGACGTCTCCGTCTTTTCTCTGCATGTAAGTTTTAGTGGTGTTTCTGTTCATTGGTGCTAAATGTTTAACTTCTGGCTGCGATTTACATGCGACTGTTTGAAGACAGCAAAACTGAGTCACCAGCAGTAGTTCAGGGTTGAACAAAAATGTGGTTGTGATTTTTAAAAAGGTGGCAGCATAGAGTTGGGTTGGACCTCTTGTCATTTTTAGCAAATTAAATTAGTGTTTGAAAACTGATATCTGTATTTATTAAATACATTTCTGGTCAGATATTAGAACTTGTTTGCAAAATATTCAAGAATAAACGATTAAAGACAATAGATGAGTGGTAAATAATACATATTTAAGTTGATTTGGGAGTTTTTCATTGAAGACGCAGCAAAAATACAAAATTATTCCCAGAATCTTTGGTCCATTTTTTTGTGAAAATTTCTTAGTTTTGTCAAGTTACAAGTAGCTTTTCATAAAGATAAATGAACTTGTTTTAAGTAAATAATGCTTTAATATTGATTTTAAAAAAAATACTAGTTCCACTGGCATATTATTTCACTTAACACATTTTCCCATATTATAAGTGTATTAATCTGCCAGTGGAAATGGGATTTACTTAAATCTCGATGAAAAGTTACTTATAAGTTGATTTTGTTTTATTTAAAGTTTACTAAGATATTTGTACTAGAAACCAGGCAGAAACTACTTGGTAATGTTCTGTTTTTTGTGGATTTAGAAGCAGTTCAGAAGCAGTTCAGTTAAACTAGATCAGCCCCGTCTGATCTAGTTTAACAGATTTCAGCTCCTGATGCTGGCTGGCCTGTCGTCACACGCTGGAGCTGCGGTGTCTTTCCAAAGTTTGGTTTCTTCTTCTTATCTGTATTCATGGCGGGGTGCCACCAGCTTCATTCGCTGCAGCTGTATTCTTCCTGCTCTTGAACGTCTCACAGTATGTAATGTGGTATGTGGGGAGTGGCCGACGGCGCTGCAGAGGTTAGCGAGCAGGTTTCATGCATCGGTGCTGCAGGGAGACTTTGCAGCACTTTAAAAGCCGCATGCGTCAACCATGATGGCAGCTTTTACAAGGAAGTATTATGTAAAATCTGCTTCTTCTTTTTTTTAGCTTTACATGACGTTGTATTGTGATTCCCTCATCAAAAATGTATCTGGAGCATTACTTTGATTCTTCCATGCATCTTGGAGAGAGATGCTTTAATCTCCATGGCAACCATTCAGCTGTACAAAACGAGTTGTTGGACCTAGCTTCGCCTTCAAGATGAAGCTCCTCTTCTGAGGTGCAGATTCCAAGCAACACCTCCCCAGCTCCTTCAGACTAGCCAGCAGCAATTAGCAAATACCTGGTGGAACTGAGCATCCGTTAGGCTCATTAAAGGAGCTACTTCTCGGGGAACGCTGGTAAAGCTGTAAAGAGTTAATGAAGGAGCCATATTGGGATGATTCCTGAAAGCGGAGCTTCAGAAAGAGCAGAAGCTTCTTAAAGAGACATTTCAAGGTGTTTCATCAAGTTATATTTGATATTTTACTTGATTATGCTACAAAATGTCGCTATGCGGATGGAAAACACAATGCTGCCCCTTTAAAAGTACTAATACTGGCAAGGCTTTGCAGTGTTGGTCCATTAAAGGTATTCACCTCCCTTAAACTTTTCTAAACAATGTTTCAAACAATAGAATATCAGTGTATTCTGTTATGACAGAAAAGCTGGTCAGTTGATGATTGATTGTTGGATAAATACGGGACAGTTCTGGAAGAAAATGCAAAATGATGGAATATTCCGAAAACATTGAATGCCTCTCCTAAAATTAGAATAAAAAAACATTGGAGTTTGTCCTTATAAGTTAAAGTATAAAAATAAAAGTTGAAAGTCAGATGTGTTTGGTCATCAAGCTTAACGGCGCCCTGAATGTGAAGCCTGTGAAACGTTTGGTCAGGTTGAGATAAATTCAAGTCGTGCTCAGCCTCCTGCGCCGTTTGTCTAAACCCAGCAGATACAGCCGACGGAAACAGCCTCCTGCTGCGAGCTGCATGCGTGAAATAGCAACTCCTGATAACAGCCGAACCTCATCCTCTCTCTATTGTCCAGCATCCATGTGTGAAAACAGCCTCAGAGTTTCAGGGACAATAACAGCTGCTTTCATGTTTATCTCAGATGGGTAAAATACTCTGGAAATGAATAAAAACCACAACCAGTTAGACTGAATTCATTCTAAGAAGTTTAGTTTCAGTGTCTAATATGTGGAAAGTCATCAGGTATCAGAATAACAGGTAGTTTTTATTTTTAAAGGTGACCTATTGTAGCTCCTTGAACAGGTTAGGAATGATCTTCTGGCCTATACAAAACGAGATTGTATTCTGATCAGTTCTGCCTGTTTTGAGAGAGCTTCTTGTTTCTTTAAATCCAAATAATGACTATGCACCCCAACTCAAAGAGAAGTGCAATTATACAACCTTGCATCTTTGAAAAGCAGAAGTGGAGCCTCCTGCACAACCAACAACAACACAGCAGTTGGTTTCTGAATAGTAAATCAACAAAACACTTTTTTTTTCACAGCAGCCATTGTACGGCACATTCAGCGGGAAAACCAGCTGATCAAACGTGCTTGAGATTCTCTTGGGTTGCTAGGTTACGGACTGGGCTTGGCTGGGGTTGCTAGGTAACGATGCAGTGTGACTCAACATTCAGATTCATTTTCCAAACACCAAAAAATATTCACTTATTGCCACAAAACACCTGGGTGTTTTTTTGTTGTTGTTTTTAGAAGCAGTAGAGACCAAATGGCAAAATCCAGATCTAGGGCTGGACAATATGGCTTAAAGTTAATATCAACATTTCTTTTGTATAAGATACGATTTCTTATTTTAATTTTTTTCCTTGCTTTCTTTTATACAAAAAACATGAATGAGAGAAAATATATTCACAAGGTGGCTTTTCTTTCAATCATCCCTTCTGTGATAGTTTTGTTTTATTCTCCTGATATTACAGCTGTACTTTGGTAATTTTATGAGTTCATTCTAGTATTAGTTCAACTTTATTGTCATAGAACTTTTTCTTGTATTATTGCCACTTTATTCTGGTAGCGTTATGAACTCTAATATTATGACTTTATTCTGGAAATTAAAATAACATAAATTGTAGCCAGGCTGTAAATTTTTGTCGTAAAGTTGACCTGGATTCAAAGTCCAAGCCAAGATGGCCGCTCTAGGGGTCCTGACACCAGTCATCGGTGAAAGTATAATCCAGATTTTCTAAAAATTTAATCTTCAAAAAACAAAATGTGGTTTAATTGATCCAGATCCACAATGTCTTTAATCTGCATCGACCCAAAAAGTATCCAAACATCTCCGGTTGCTGAGGAGGAAAACATGGCCTCCCTCTGCTAAAACCAGCAGAATCATGTAGGAACACGAACACCAGGGGCAGTTCATGATGCGGTTTGCTCTTACTTTATGATGTTATGACAGCTTCAAACTGCTGGCTATCAGATGTCAACATGCGCCCGCAAATCCTTTCATTCGGAGGTTCGTTTCCTTCGCTGCGCTCAGATGTTTCTTTGTCTGGATGACATGCGGCAGCGCGTGTTTGGAGGAAAAACAAAACATGCAATTATGGAGTTTATTTGGCGACTGTTCAAATAGAGTTCTGTTCTGCCAAAACAAATTAAATCTGTGATGTAAAGATCTCGTTATCCAAATAAACTTTCTAAACTCTGTGTTCTCGCTGTGTTCTTGGCTCAGACGTCTTTCCTCAGGCTTATGTTCACATGCGTAGTGGAAAAGAGTGAACCTTCCATCAATACTAAGGTTTTTATGCAACACTTAACTCTACAACTGTTAATATTTATTTAATAAAAATAAGTGGAAAGTTTTGCTTGGAAAACTAAGTTTGCAGAATCACCTTTAGCTTTAAAACCTGAAAAAGTCAATATTACTTTGCAAAAATACAAAATTACCGGGTATTTTTGTCTAGTTTCTAGTGCAAATATCTTTGTACACTTGAAATAAGACAAAACTAATTTGCAAGTAACTTTTCAGCAAAATATAAGAGCTTGTTTTAAGTCAATAATTTCTTAATATTGATGGAAAAAGTATGAATTCTCTTATAACATGAGAAATGTGTTGTTACAAGTGAACTAATCTGCCAGTGGAGCTAGTACTTTTTAAATCAATTTTAAGGAATTATTCACTTAAAACAGCTGCTATATCTTCCTGAAAAGCTACTCCTAACTTATAAGACAAAACTAAGAAAATAGTAAGATCTTTTTTATGATCTTAACAGTATATACTTATTTTGTACAGATTTGGCTCCTCTGAGTATGTTGTTTTTTCATAAAATTGCTCTTTTTTGTCTGTACACTCCAGTTAATGATTAATCAATTACTAAATTAGTTGATTATTTTAATTATTTAACCGAGTTTATTGTGATTAATCACAGTTTATTGTGATTGATTGTGATTATTCCCGATTAATCGTTTTAGTCCTAATCGCCTGGTGTTTTCTGCTGCTTGTGTTTCAGGATGGGTCTCGATAACGTGACCCAGAATATTTAAAGTGTTGTTCTTTTAAAGTAGATTAAATTGTAACCCATCTGAACAGGGAGATGTCTAATACCTCATCACAGAGGGCCATGTGTTGCCACACGGTCTCATTCATGAAATATCATTACTGGTTTCAGTGAAACGGGAACCGCGGCTGAAAGCAGCCCAGTGTTTCCGCACATCTGGCCACAGGCGACGCGCCGACATGAACACCAGCCACTGTAGTTACCCGACGTCGGAGGGATTGTTTATTGTCTCGGTGTTTTTCTGGCTTTACACCAGATCAAGGTCTCACCACAAACTACAGGATGGGGGCATTAATTACTCACCATATGTAGCAGATGTGGCCTTCAGCTTCACAAAGCCTTAATATTCTGTGGTTTCAGTGTCATGATTTAGTAGCCAGGCAGCTTTTTAACTACTTATTGTTTTATCTTTGTTGTTGTTGGGCCTGCTGCAGAATACAGTAATAATCTAACTTTAGTTGTATTGTTTTTATCTTCAAAGTGTGGTTCTGGTGCTTGAATTTTGTTGTGGTACAAACCCTGTTCCTGGTTTCATCTTCCCACAAATCTTCATCATTGGCCTATCAGGAGACATTTTGTCCACACAGATCTCTGTTGGGTCTCTTTTCTCATTAATATTAACTCATGTCTTGTTTCGATTTCACAGCGCCGGCCCCAAAGGAGACAACATCTATGAGTGGAGGTCGACCATCTTGGGCCCTCCGGGCTCCGTGTACGAGGGAGGAGTCTTCTTCCTGGACATCGCCTTCACACCCGACTACCCATTCAAACCCCCCAAGGTCAGTGGACACGTCCTTCTGTTTTCAATTAAATTAAACAATTTAAACTTATGATCTCCAGTCAGTCAAAGCGGATGAGTTTTGTTCTTGTTTTCCTTTCCAATGTCACCACATACACTGTTGCAGTCAGTGACTCAATGACATTTTTTACCATTTTGCATAATAAGCTGAACTTAAATGTATTGTATCATCTGTATATGATAGAATTGACAGAAATGCTCAATATAACTGGAGCCTATCTCAGTTATTTATTAAAGGTGACCTGTTATGCTTCCTTGAGCTGGTTGGGACTATACAAAGCATGTTCATTGCATCTTTGCACAAAATCATTCTTATATAATGAGATTTTAGTCTGCTCAGTTCCAGAATGAGCTGTTTTAAGGCATCTTGTCACTTTAAATCTAAATGATCTGCATCTGGCCCCCAACTTTACATCAACACTCACACGTGAAAGTTGCTTATGTGAAATTATTATTGCATTCTTGTTGGTTGTGGAGGAGTCTCCACTTCTGCTTTTCAAAGATGGTATATATTGGTGGTATATTTGCACATCTGTCTACAGCCATTTTCACGCGGCAAGCAGCAGTTTATTTAAATTTAAAGTGACAAGACACGCTAAAACAGCTAATTTTATTTATTAGAAATTATTTTATTTTGTAATGTTTTGCTATTCTTAAATGATCGCTGTGGTAGATTAGCTACCGCTGCTATTAGCTAGCCTAACACAGCAGTGGTTGATTATCTAATTTAAACACCTGCTCTACTGGTGATCTGTCAGAGTTGTTGTTTAGGTTGCTTTCTTTTATTTTGTAACTGAAAACCAGCTAATTCCACAGCACATCCTAATTAAGGTTGTCAAAGTCAAGCTAGCATAGCTGAACTACTTCCCTCTCCCACATTTCTTTTTTTCTTAATTAAAATTTTTTTCTGACCTTGTTATCTAATTGTCGTAGTGTTGACAATTAGTACCAAAGCACTGAGTAACTTCTTCTTTTAAATATCAGGCGTACATTTAATCTTTAGCGCATTATGTTGATAATTTAACAGCTAAAACCAATGCTAGTCATAATCTCCAAAGTGGTGCTGGAAAAGCTTGAAAAGTGCTTGAATTTTACCGAGGGAAGAGTTAACAAACTCTGGTTGTAGAGAATCTACAATGTGTGAATCTCTTCAGTTTATGTTTGTAGCTTTTTGACACAGATCTGTTTCTATTAGCAAATCAAACTCTGTTTATTCCAAACACATCCGCTGTCTGGGAAAGTCTCGTAGATATTTTCGGTGCGGCAAAAAGAAAAACAAAAAAACCTGTCCAGAGGTTTTCCACGCACACACGCATGGACGCACGCACGCACACCTCCTTTTCTGTCTTTGTGCTGTGTTACCAGCAGCGCCGTGTTTGACAGAAGACTCAAACAAATCCACAGGCTCCGACCCAGCTTTCTGTGGCCAGAGGGATCGAGTGTTTCCGCCCCCATCAATACCTCTTACCCCATCCAGCACACTGTGATCTGCAGCCAAACCCCCCTTTCAAACACACACACACACACACACACACTCACACACACACACACACACACACACAGTGTGTGCAGCCACACACACCTTCACTGCAGAAATGAATGGGCTCTGGTGGGAAGTTTGGTTTTAAAACGAGGAATCTAGAGTCCTTTTCTTGGGGGAGGGGAGACACTGGGGTTGGATGGAGGTTTTCCTCAGGGTCAGGAGGTCAGAGCCTGATTTCTGTGGGAGGTTATTAGCTGGTTGAGCTCTCAGGAAGGAGTGTGTTATCCTTATGATTCACCGCTGGAGCCCGCGCCATCACAGGAGGCTGTTTACTTTTACAAGTGGAAGAACTAATTGACACTTGGGTGCTGGAGTCCAGTTTTTCTTAACAGAGCTCATATTGTTGAGGTGTTGTGCTTTTTAGAACGAGCTGCCCTCTGGTGGTCAGGTTTTTAAAAGCACCAGATTTAGTAATGCTCTGATGCAGAATTTAAAGGTGACCCATTATGCTTCCTTGAATAGGTCTGTAGAGAACATGCTCATTGCATTTATTACACTAAATCATTCTTAGATAATGAGATTTTAGTTTTTAATCTGTTTAGGCTCCTTTCAAAATGAGCTGCTTTAGAGCCCCTTGTCACTTTAAATCCAAATAATCTGCTGCTGGCCCCAACTCGACGTTTACACTCGCACGTGAAAATGACTGAAAACAGATGGTCAAATATGCAACTCTACATCTTTGAAAAGCAGAAGTAGAGCCTCATGCACAACTGACAAGAATACAGCATGTAGAATTCAGCTGGGGTTGCTAGGCAACAGGCTGGGCTTTGCTGGAGTTGCTCGGTAACGGGGCAGTCCCTGCTGATTTGTGACATTAAATTCGGGAGGTTTTTGAAACTGATGTTTTTGACAAATGACAAAATGTTGGCAAATGCTTTTTAGTGTCTTGAAATGATTTGAGTGTTTTTTTAAGTGCTTGGACTGTTTTTAGGAGCAATAGGAACTGAAATGGAGGAACAAAAATGTGCAAAATGTGAATGTTGTGTAAACCAACAAGGATGCAACAAGTAGTTCAGCGATAAAACACTTGTCTTTCCCAGCAGCTGGCATACAGCGATAAAATTAGCTGACCAAACATTCTAGAGCTCTGCTTGGGTTGCTAGGTAACGGTGCCAGGCTTGGCTGGGGTTGCTAGGTAACGGTGCCATGCCTGTGGAAGGTTTTTGAAACGGCTCATTTTCCAGACTCCAAAAAAATACATACTTATTGCCAAAAAACGATCGGACGTTTTTTTTGTTGTTGTTGTTTTTTGTCTTCTTAAGCGTCAAATTAAAGCATGAAACCATAGGACATGTGAACTTTGCATAATCCCTTTAAAAGAAATCCCATATTTAAGTCCTGATAAAATACAGTCGTTTAAAGATCTGTAAATTTGTCGGCTACATTGACGAATGGTGCAAACGGCCCTCAGTGGAGCTCTCAATCAACCTTTACAGCAGCACTGACGCTGGAAAGTCAGCGGTAATGTGACGCTGAG
>NW_006800270.1:10696-65186 GCF_000485575.1 Poecilia formosa
AAGGTAACGGTGCCAGGCTTGGCTGGGGTTGCAAGGTAACGGTGCCAGGCTTGGCTGGGGTTGCAAGGTAACGGTGCGATGCCTGTGGAAGGTTTTTGAAACGGCTCATTTTCCAGACTCCAAAAAATACATACTTATTGCCAAAAAACGATCGGACGTTTTTTTTTTTTGTTGTTGTTTTTTGTCTTCTTAAGCGTCAAATTAAAGCAATGAACCATACAAAATGTGAACTTTGCATAATCCCTTTAAAAGAAATCAAATCCCATATTTAAGTCCTGATAAAATACAGTCGTTTAAAGATCTGTAAATTTGTCGGCTACATTGACGAATGGTGCAAACGGCCCTCAGTGGAGCTCTCAATCAACCTTTACAGCAGCGCTGACGCTGGAAAGTCAGCGGTAATGTGAAGCTGAGAAGAGCTTTAAGACGTCCCCAATGTCTCACTTATTACTGCTGCCAAAGAAAACAAAGCCCTTAACCTGACAAACTACCAGGAACATGTCACAAAATGTTGCTTAGCATTTCCTGCCCATTGTGTTTTTCTAAGTTTTACATTTCATTGATAAATTTAATTGCTGTTCTAAAACTAATTTATTTCTCCTGTTATTTCAGAGCTTCACAATGAAGAATAATAAAATGACCTCTTTCTAATATGACTTCACAAAAAAGACAAATTTTAAAATTTTATTTTATTAATTTATTTGACAGGGACAATGAAAATGTATGTAAATGTGCCAGAATTAGCCAAAAGGTCATTTTTCCATCCGTTATCCCTGGACTGGTTTGAGTAATTTGTCTTCCTACAAACAAACAAAGATTCTATGAAACAAGATTAAAATGACTTACTAATTTTGTCGACAAATACAAAACAAAGTACAATGCAATTGTCTTAAAAACTATTAAATAAAAGAAAAAGTTTTACATGTATTTTTTCTTTCTTTAAATTAAGCTGTAACTATTCTAATATTTTTATTATGCCAGCTGTCATTAAGTTGAAGATACAATCTGAGCACAGTTATTTTGTAATGCATTGCCTAAAATTCATTACATTTTTATCATATTGTCTTTATTTGGTGCTGGTTTTAAGCACCTTCTACAAATCAGGTTTTTATTTACCTGGAAAATCTTTAATTGTAGGGGATTTCTGCCTTTTATTGAATCACCGTTAGTTTTTAAGTGCAATAAATTAACATTTTTCTACAGTACAACTCAAATAAAATGGGATGTACACAGTCTTACTTGTTTAACTTTGTATTATTTCTAATGTAGATATGTTAGCTTAACAGAATGATGTGTTATTATGGAAATTCATATTTTACATGTTTCTTCCATTTCCATTTGGGTCTCAGCTGCTTCTAAAAACAGCCAAAATCCTTAAACACACCCAGATGTTTTGTTGGAAATAAAGTTAATAATTTTTGGTGTCTTGAAATTGATCGTTTCAAAAACCTTCAGAATGTAACGTCACAAATCGGCAAGCTCTGCCACGTTACCTAGCAACCCCAGTGAGGCCCAGCCCGTTACCTAGCAACCCCAGTGAGGCCCAGCCTGTTACCTAGCAACCCCAGTGAGGCTCTGCCCCATTACCTAACAACCCCAGTGGAACTCCAGGACTTTTGGTCATCTAGTTTTACTCCCATATGCTCTTATTATTGAAGAATGATTTCATGCCAGCAAGTGTAACGAACATGTTTTGTATAGGCCATAAAATATCCTGATCTGATTATCCTGATTATGCTTCACGGAAGCATAATAAGTGATTTTTAAAAATATTTTCTTCACAGCAGCAATTATTTTTCTGTTTTTTTGTCTGCAGGTAACGTTTCGCACGAGGATCTATCACTGCAACATCAACAGTCAGGGAGTGATCTGTCTGGACATCCTGAAGGACAACTGGAGCCCCGCCCTCACCATCTCCAAGGTGCTGCTGTCCATCTGCTCCCTGCTCACAGACTGCAACCCAGGTAACCCCACCCTCTGGACGCTAAAGTTGAAGTTAATTCACTTTCAATGCAATCTTTCAGACTGCTTTCACAAAACAAACTAGTGACGAATCCAAACTTTCAAGGTCATTTAAATATTTCTGCTAAAAAAAAAACTACATTTTCAGTGTAAAAAACTCTGTTGAATCAAAACGAATATTATCTTGCCCACTGGGGTAAAAATAGCAGTTTTATTGTTTTCTCTGTTTGGCTTGGACTTGGGCTACGTTCATTCAGCAGGAAAATGCGAACCAAATCCACTTTTTTGGCCCAAATGCGACCCATATCCAACTTTCTCACAGCACTCAAAAAAATCCGTATGTGGTTCTAATTCAGGTCCGATTGTTTCGTAGCGTCAGCAGTCTGAACGGTTATGTTGCATTTTATCCGACTTTTATGTGATTGACGTGAATCATAAGTCATAATTCTGCACCATTAGAAGTCAGACGCAGTAAAACAACCGCTGAAAATTATGTTTATGAATTTATGAAGGAAGCCTGTCAGTACTTCCAGGAATCCAAACTGGTTTCTCTGCAGACGTTACTGCCAATGCTCCACAAAATTTCGTCACTATTAGTTTTACTTTCTTTTTAATTTGCTTCCTTCACGTTGTTATGATCTTGTGACGATACTGCCAGCTCCAATTGCTGAATAAACTTTAAAATCCATAAATCATTGTGTTATAAGCCTGGCAGGCCTCCAGGCTTTGCTTGTGCCCCATCAGGCTAATCATTGTTTGTTTATTTATAGGGTTTTTTATACACCAGTAACAATGCTACTGGTAAATTGGCCTCATTGCTAGGATAATGGCAACATAATATGGTCACTATGCAACAATTTCAGCAAATAAAGTGACAAGTCATGAATGAAGAACTTTAATTAGGATGAAATGACTAACAACTGCAAAACTATTTATTTTAATTGTATTTTTTATGTTTGCTTGTTTTACGGCTTTATAGTTGGTGTTTAGGCTTCCAATAACGCATTAATTACCTAGTCATATTTTCAACTTTAAAAATTTTTTTAACTCAGACAAATGTCAACGTTGACAGACTTGCAGGTTTTCTGGGTCAACCCCTTCATAAAGCCTCCATCCATCATTACTTGTGTAAACGTTGTGCTGCTTTGTGACGTCCATGTTCTTCTTCTGTGCATCCGGGTCACTTTGGGGTCGTAAACTGTTCACACAGAAGTGTCTTTACACTCGGGTTTAATTAGTAATATGATCAAACACGCAAAGAAAACTGAATTAATCATCAAGGTCTACTGTGTAAACGTGGCTTTTGTTTTTCCCCACAGTATTCACTGTGCTAAGAGTTTTTTCTGAAACTGCTGCAAATATAACAGGAATCACTGGGAATTACTGCAGAACACAGCAACTAAAAGAAGCAAAACTCAGTTTTTAAGCTTCTCTAATCTGGAACCAACTTCCAGAAAACTGCAAAACTGCTGAAACACTGAGTTAATTTAAATGAACGCTGAAAACCAGCATGTTTAGTGTTGCCTTTGATTAATAATAAATGGAAAATTGATTAATTCTGGTCTGGGTTACAACTTTTCATCACTACTTTTTATCCTGCCACAGTAATGTTTGTTTTTTTTAAGTTTTCTTATCATTTAAAACACTTTGAATCTTGTTGTTGCTGTACAGATAAATCGTAGGTAAAAGCTTACAAAACCCTCTTCTTGAAGCAAAATGTTGTGGTTTTCTAAAAGATTAAATTTAAAAGCACCGGGAATAAAAATTAATGGCTTTAATCTCATTTTATTTGTTTCATTAACTCGTTTATTCATAACGTCTGCGCTGCTCCTGGAGGACGTCTTCTTGATTTCACCATGCTAAATCAATTTCCAGGTTAATTTTGATTTGATGTCGCCTGGTTTGAAACTTCCTAAACATGAACCAAATAATTATCATTCTGATTCGTTTCTGCTGAATCTGTTTTGGTCCATTTCCTCACTGCAGCAGCTGCAGCTCGGCGCTTCTGTTGCTCTTGTTTTGGTTAGCAGAGGCGCCTGAATACAGGTGGATGTTTTTCTCCAGGCTGTATTTACATCTTAATGAAGTCGGGTCGTGGTGTCCGAACCCATTACAGTCATGATTCCTATTCATTTGCAGCTGCGACGGCGTCAATTACTCTGTGAAACCGATGCAGATTCTTATTAGGCAGGGAGAAACATGCTGAGGGTAAATGGAAACACATTGTTTCAGTCAAACCAGGTTTGTAGTAACCTCTGGGCCCTTTATGTTACTGTTGTGTTAAATAGAACCAATCTCTGAAAGTACTTTATCAATCAATCATGTTTATTTGTATCACCAATTGTGAAACCAGTAAACATCATCAAACGTCATCAAAATCAACATCACACATCAAATATGTTCATCAGTGTTTCATTTATTATGTTTCAAAAGCAACTCTAAACAGCTGGGACCATAGTCCTGATTTATAGGAACTCAGTGTTTTCAGTTTTCTGGAAGTTTGTTCCAGATTTGTAGAACAAATAGAAGCTGAATGCTGCTTCTCCATGTCTGGTTCTGATTCTGGATGCAGAGCAGAACCAGAAGACCTGAGTTTTTTCTAGACAAATTTTGGCTTTTGAAACTCCAACATTTCTAGAAAACTCTGACATTAATTTCAAAATTTCATAATGTTTTTTAGCTAATTTTTAACTTTTCAAAATCTGAAATTTTTTAGTTTTTTTCTTAGAAAATTTCTGAGACTAATCTTAAAATATCTTTTCAAGAAAAAATTTTTACTTTTGAAACTTGGAGATTTTCATGTTTTTTAAAGAAAATTTTGAGATTAATCTGAATTTTCTTCAGTAAATTTAAACATTTTCAAACTCAGAAATATTCCAATTTTTTCCTAAAAAAATTTCAGAGATTAATCTCAAATTTAGATTTTTTTTCTTGCAAATTTTAAATTTTTCAAACTCAGAAATTTTCATGTTTTTTTTAATAGAAAATTTCTGAGATTAATCTCAAAATATTGGATTTTTTTTTTCTTTTTAGAAAATTTTAGATTTTTCAAACTCAAAGTTTTTCTAGTTTTTGGCATAAATGTTCTCCATTATTTTTCTATCTGACCCTAACGAGCCACCATATATCCGTAGATATATTCACCAGTAATGCAGTAAGAAGATGTTTTTGTAAAACACTTTATGGAAGAAATTGCTACTGGCAGTCCTGCTTGAATAAATAATCGGTACAGGAACCAGCTGCGATTGAAGCGATGCTCCCAGTGAGCTGCTGCTGGTTTTCTCTCCAATTATTTCCATCTGACAAATCAGAACAGTTGGGTTTTACTTTCTCCTCTCAGTGGAAACATCTGAAGCTTCATGAGGACGAAGCTGGACCAAAAACATTTAACAACCTTATCAACTGACTTTTGGGTTACAACAAATAATCATTTTAGTGATCTATTGTTTCAATCGGCAACAAGTTTAAGATTTTATTTTTAAACATTTAACTTTTTTATTAATACATTGAAGGATGCAAATAATTCAATTACTTTTTTAAACAAGATTTTATTGCCTAAAATGTAATAATATTTCTTTAGCTAAAACTACGCCGCTTGAAGAGTTATGAGTAGAATACATTTACAGAAAAAGGAAATTTTTTTATCTTAAGTGCAAAATGTTTATATTTTTTGTGTAGTTTTTGGCTGAATTACTGCTCTAACTGCGTTGCTATATTAGCAAACTTTCTTTTTTTGGTCTGAATACTCCAGTTAATGATTAATCAGCTGATTAATCATTATTTTAGTTGATTAATAACAATAATTTCAGCCCTAAGGACCCTATTTTACTTTTTTTTTTTATTGTGGTCATAAAAAAAAAACGATACATTTCCTTCAACTTCAAATTTTCCTTTTGCAAAAACTAGAATACTAATAAGTTTAGCCAGAATACTGCGCACCACGTACTTGTACTATACTGGAAAGTATATTAATTTAATACTACTTCGGATTAAATTGGGATACATACGTTTATTAAAAAATTGACTTTAAGAATACCATTAATAGGGCTGCAACTGATTATTTTATTAATCAATTATCCTGAAGCTTAATCAATTAAAGAGTTCTGAGTAGAACATATTTACAGACAAAGGTGGGTTTTTTATCTTAAATGGAAAATGCATATATTTTTGTATGGTTTTGTTCTATTTTGCTCTATATTGAGTCTAAATTATCGATTACTAAATTAGTTGACGATTATTTCAGTTGTTGATTAATTGTGATTAATCTGATTAATCATTTCAACCCAACTCTTAATGGCTCAATGAGTTTATAATCTGTGCAAGGGATATAAATATTGGCTTATAACTTATACGTTAGTTATTTAAATTGGGGTGTATTAGTTTAATCACGACTAATTGTGATTAATCTGATTAATCATTTCAGTTTTAAGGACACTACTTTTTACTTTTTTAATTTAATTTTTAAAATGCTCTGTATAATTTTCCTTCTGCTTCAAAATGATGCACCATCTGTGTTGGTTTGTCATATAAACTCCTTATAAAATATGATTAGTTCAAGTTTTCTTATTTTTTTTGCTGCTTTGGTTTAATAGAAACGAGTTAATTTGGTGTTTTTCTGTCTCCTTTCAGCCGACCCCCTGGTGGGAAGCATTGCCACACAGTACCTGACCAACAGAACGGAGCATGACAGAATAGCTAAACAATGGACGAAGAGATACGCTACATAGAGCCGTCGCCGCTGCTGCAGCTGCTGCAGCAACTGCGGCGCCCCGTCCTCCCTCCTCATCTCTGAACCTCTCTCTACCTCTCATCCTTCGTACGTCAAAGCACACTCACTAAGTGCAACGGTGAACCTGCCCTCCTGTTACCGCCCTCCTCCTCTTCCTCCCCATTTTATCTACCTTTTCTGTGCAAAAAACGAGAAAATTTTAAACAAAAAAAATGTTCTTTGTTCCTTGTTGACTTGAAAGCTTCTTTTTTATACAAAGAGTAGATTGGGATTTTTATTTTCCAATATCTGAATGTTGGAAGTATTGTATTGGAGAAAAAAACAATATCATTATTATCACTTGCATTGTCCTCTGACTATACAGTATGTATTCTCATTTTTCTTAGTGGCACCTGGAACAAAACTGCAGAGTATGCTTTTAATTTTAATTTCTTTGCTCGTTTTTTGGAGATTTTTTTTGTAATTGTCATCAGTGACGTTAACTGCATGGAAGAAGTTTAGCCCCAGTCGATTCTTCTTGCCTTTAACCTCTTCTGATTTTGTTTGTACTGTATGTATTTTTTCAAAGGCTTTTGAGGCAGACCACTAAAGGTTTGGGTCTGCCTGTGAAAGAGGCAGGACTTGTATATTTACTGGCTACCCGCCACCTCTGCCATGTGCAGAGTGGTTTGTCGTGCACTTGTATATCTGAAGCACCCAATAAAACACTCCGTGGTTGGCTCGTGAGAAAAAATCTGAGTTTTTTTTAAGTGTTTAAACATTTACACTCAAACACACACGGATGATTGTTATCTTACGACCAACATCAAGGAGACGTGATCTTATCTGTCCGATCGCCTCAGGAACTCATGAATGGATCTCCATAAAAGACTCGGGGAATAAAGTGGATCTTTGTGTTTTGGCAGCGATCCATATCGGGAAAGCCTTTACTGTTGTGAGGATTTACAGGACTGAAGATGAACTCAGCTGAAGAGGGTGGAAAATTATTCTCAAGTAAGATCAGCACATCTTCAACTCAAAAGCAAAACGCAGCCGTCCAAGAAATTACAAAGAGGTTACAAAAATTATTTTTAAATCAGAATTATATCAAAACGACAGGATTTCTCCCACAGATTTAAATATTATGCTGTTTAATCTGATAAAAGTCAGATTAAACTATTTCTGCCTCTAGAGTAACTAAATCCAGATTATACTGGAATAATTGTATCCATGTCAGTACGACACAAAATGTAACACAATAGATTACTAACTCATCTAAATGTGTAATTTAAACTTTAGAAATTCATGAATTTGCACCAAATGCGGCTGAAATGAAATTGTGAGAAGTTTGCACAAAACAACAGCAGAAAGTTACTCTGCTGATTCATCATATGAAACTAAAACCACACTTTCAGGATGATGAGACACGCTTCGCTGTTTTTCCATCGCATGACCTTATAATTACACCACATGAGTAATTTTCAGATCGGTTTGCTGACATGTGGTCAGTTCTTATGTGGTTCATATTTTTTTATTATTCCTGCGGCTAAGGAGAAAAAATACCCACAGCTTAAATTTTTTTGGTCATTGTTATTTTTTAAGCCTTTGAGTTCCTATAGGCTGTCATATTTCATTAAAGGGGACATTTTGAAATGTTTTAAAAAGTGAAACTATTAGGTATATATTTTCAGTAGAACTCTTCTTGTCTACAAAGTTTCAAGAAGACATTTACAAACATTTATGTGAACCAGGGTGAAAATTACACAGTTGAGCTGGTGGCTTTTCAGGCTTTTAGTTTGGTCATTACATTTTCTCTAGCTTTAAAGTTTATTAGGCCACATGTATGTTAACATGTTTGAATTGATGTCATTAGAATCATTAAAAATGACTACAAATCTGCATAAATTACAAACCACTGTCTCCTTCCCATTGTTAGGAATGTTACAAAGTCCAGTAAGGATTCTCATAAATCCTTTTTATACTGGTAAAGAGAGATGTTTTCTGAAACAAAATGGAGCCGTTTGACTCGGGATGTTTACAACAACTTTAAAATAATTTTCTATAATCTACTCATATCCTGCTGCGCGATTCCACAATCATTAACAATAATCAATACATAGTACATCTAATATTCAATATATAGAATATTTACTGAACTCTGACTCAGAACTGCAACTAAGGTAAGATTGGTGGAATCTACTAACTCTGTCACTCTTTGGTTACCTAGCAACTCACTCACTATTTGGTTACCTAGCAACGGCCTGCTGAGTAACTGGCGCAGAAGCAGTTTAAGGTTTCACCACTGAGCCTCATAACTGCTTAAAAATAAAAAAACAACAGCTTGGAGAGGAAACTGTGGATAAAACAGGAAAGGTCACACCACCAGTTTAGAAGTATTTCAGATATTTAAACCAAAAACTAATCAATAATTATTGATATCGACTGATATGAAACACTTATAACAAGATACGTTTTTCAGCCATTTCGTCCAGATATATGATTCCAAAGAATAATTTACACCAACAAGAGGTGGCCTTGTTATTTTGGTTTGAGGGCCAAACAATCTCTTATATTTCATGAGTTTTGTTTAAACTGGAATAAAAACCAAAATATGGTGTAATAATAAAGTCCTCAAAAATAATTTACGATTTTTGGGATTTGACCATTTTATGACTGTTTATGTTCACAGTTTAGAAACATGAGTACAACATGACCTCTTTTCAGAGTGGAGGTAAGTTGGGAGGAAGAGGGACTAAATGAGGTTACAGTGAGTTAAATGGTAAATTGACCCAGATTGAGTGAAACTAATAGCTACAGTCAATCTTAATTACTCACTAAAGGCTAATAAGTCTTAGAACTGTGTCAATTTAAGATGTTATAGGAACTTTAGCAATTTATTACATGATTATATGAATATATGTTTATATTTGAATCTCTATTTACAATTTTTTATATTCAAAACAAGTTGAATGTAGTTTTGTTATTGCGTTCAAATTCAATTCAAATTTAAAAAAAATACTTCAAATGCATCCTAGAAAAAGAGACATTTATGTCCATTGTTAATGGATAGGTACATCACAATATATCACGTTAAAATGATAAACTTGTCTTTATTAATTGCTGATAAAAAATTCTGAAAATGGTAAAACAATAGAAGTCATGGGCCACAAAAAATATGTTTTGTTATGAAAAAAGCAAAGAGAAATATACTGTAAAAACAAACTGACAACATAATATTTTAATGAAACTTAAATATGTTAATGAACATTTGTATACAGAACAAACCTGTATATCTAAGTTAAAAAACATGATACAAGTTCCTTTGAAAAATAATATTGAGCCCAGTTTAATAAAAGGAGGCACAACTACATATTAAGTGTTTAGTCTTTCGTAGGCTGGGATTGCAGTACTTTTGAATTAGGATTGGGATTAGGTTTGGAAGGAAGATTATGTTTTTTTTTTCTTAAGACTGAGCATAATGTGAGCAAAAACTTAAACAGGGATTTTATGAAATCTGTAAAATGCATGAAAAAACTGAAGTAAACAAGTATGGTAACTGAAGTACATTTTAAAGTTTCTAGATTAAAGTATCTACAAGTTGTTAGCTGTGAAAGAGTGTAAAGTTTTTAGAAATTTTCAGAAATTATGGGATGTCCCATTCATTTTGATGAGGTCCAAGATGATCACAAAAAGCTGAATATTTCATAAACCAGAGAAGATGTCAAAACCAAAAGACATGTAAAGTCCTGAATGAGCAGAATATGGAAAAAGTCAAAAGGCTGAAATAGCAAAAAGTATGCAGAAGTTAAGTGGCGAAAGTGAAAGGAAAAACTGTCATAAATCTAAGTTTGGAAGAATTTTTGCTCTTACTTTTGGACAGCAGTCATGATGTATTACTATGGCAACAGTGTATTGTTTTTACTACTGGAAGCAGCTGAGTAGCATCTGAAAAGCTCAAATTATAAATTAACTATGACCCCAAATCCCAGAGGAGTTGAAAAGGAGGTTTCATACAACCGATGGTGTCATTCAGGATAGAAGACTGTCAAAGTCTTCAGTCAGAGGTCTCTTCAGATTCACTTCAAGACTGACTGCTGCTGCAGACCCTTCCTGCCCACAGCATCTCCATCTCCAGTGACTCTTGGAAGTTACTTGGATGATGCCAGTTACAACATTTAATGTCCATTTTTGATAACGTATTTTTGAATTTGGAATGTTTCCAGATTAACATGACATTGATTCATTGAGACCATTAAACTTGACTTCGCCTTCTGAAATGCTGACATTGCGCCATGAGGTCAACATGTTAACGTCCCTGAAGAGGATTAATCCAATTAAATTAGATGTGCTCAATGTGAACCTTGTAACAGTGCAGTAGGCTGGGCCGATTCCACGGTAGGACCGGTGCAGCACTGCCTACTGCAGCCGCGGGAGGCTACTTCCGTTCCGCAGAGGGCGACAGGCAGCAGCCAGCCTCGACTGTGGCGGAGGTCCAGACACAATAAGACTGGGTAAGTTTTGTTTGCTAAACCGACGGTGTGTTTGGCGTGTACATCCAGACATTCCGTGTTGGTTTCTTTGGGCGATCTGCTGGCTGTTTTTGTTTTCGGTTGATGTCACGGTCAGCTGCGCAAACAACCGAGAAATGAGACAAACAAAACGAGTCTGCCGCACGGGGGAAGGGCTACGGCTACGTGCTGGAGAGTGGAACCGGTCCCGTATATTTCCTGGAATGAATATTGTTTGGTTTTAAATATTTTACGGATTAATTTATATTCCTATGAACTTGGCGACAAAGTGAGGTAAAGTTACTACTTGTATTATATACATGTCATCCCAGAAGTCTAGTTTTTTAAGTCTTTGCTACCAGTTTGAGTAGAGTAAGCTGTTTTCTTGAAGGGTCTGTTAGCATTAATAACCGCTAATGAAGAAAGTGAGGGTAAACCAGCAGTTATTTACACTTATCACCAATTAAATCCCGATGATATACGCCGAGGATTCAGTTGTGGATTGGGTTACTTTAATAAATCTTGAAGCTAGCTTTTCGGCTACTTCGTCAACCGTAACGGAGGACGTTACCTAACGTTTAAAAAACCGCAGAGGCTAATTTTGTTAACAAATCTCGCGAGAGAGAGAGAAACCACTGCACTCAAGAAGTTTTGAAGACAGGTGTGAAATCTTCTGGATACTTCTCAGCGCATTGCTTTGACCTCTTAATTAGTTGCACTGAATTCAAATGGATGCAGTCAAACACCTGTAGCCCCTTTAGTTCAATTCACTTTATTAATGGAGCTGAAATCAACAAATGTCATCCAAATTCACTTAAAAACAGAATAGGTGGTATAATTTTTTAGTGTGGCTTGTAATATGAGGTGGGCGTAAAGGTATATGGAATTTGGTGAAAGTATTTTCCAGAATAAAGAGGTATTTATATTTCCAGACTTTTTCCCATTCACTGACCCAAGATTGGTTTCTATGAAAAAGAACAATAGTTTATGATAACAGTGAAATTAAAAGCATTGTTGTCATTGAAGAAATTACTTTAACAAGTGTCTGGATGGGAGCACATTATGAAAATGTTCCATTACATTTGTCCAGGAAAAAGGTGACCTTACCACTGACACTATGAGTACTTTCTATGATGAAGAATACAGTTATTGGCAGCTTTAGCTCCACCCTGAACAGGGGGTACTTTCTACGGAAAGAATAAAAATCAACACTAAGTGGCTGAAAATGTTGCATTGTCAGGGCAAAAAGTAGGAAAAAGTGATTTGCATGTTACAAAAACATTAAAATATTCTGGAAATTACACAAAGTTTACTTCCAATGATGACACTGACATCTATTCAGCATATTGAATATTTTCTCTCACTTGCCACCAAAAACGTCCACACATTTCAGGTCAGTCATTAATTTATGACATTGAAATGTAGCCAGTGGCCTCTTTTTCAATTAACAAGTTTTCATTTCTACTCCTCTAAGTCCAATGAGAGACAAAATGTCACAAATTTAATCAAATAATTAAAAATATTGAATAGAATAAAATTTTTTGGAAAATAATTAAATGTAAAAGTCTTTCAATCTTACATTCAGATATAAGAAACGTAGGACAAAAATGGCATCAGGACTGATACTTTTAAGATTACCTCTTATAAATAGATATTAGTAAGCTACTTTTAGCTGTCCGTTGAGGTGGAAGGTGAAGGAGCCTTTTAGGGCATGCAGCTGAAGCAGCAGTAGCTTTTTTTTTTTTCTGTGTCTGCAGATCTGGTGTTTGATTGACAGAAGGCTGCAGCGTCCCGCGTTTCAGACATTTACTGTCAGCGCAGTAACACTGTGCCACTCACAGATGCAGATTATTGTTGTTTTAGTCATTTTTAACATCAACTGCTGGATATGTGGTGACTGTATATCAGTTTGTGTAATGTATGGTAAAAAAAAACAAACTGTTTGGCATGCAACAGTTGCTGAAGGGTTGGTACTGGTGCTTGAAATCCTTGGAAATTGGGTTTGGAAAGTAGAAAGTCATTGAAAGTCCTTGATTTTCAAACTGAAGTTTTGTCAAAGTGCAAATCTAGGCTTTGATTAAAAGCCAACTTTTAGAAAACATTTACAGTTGGAACCAGATATTTTCATACACCTCATGAGACAGACATTTTTTTCTCTCGCTGTCTGAAGTTAAGTCAGACTAAACTTTTATTAGTTTATATCAGAATATCCAAAATTATTTATATTCTTTAAATACAAGAGCATCTTTTTTGTAACTTTCCTTGTTGTCTTTGAGCAGGAAGGTAATTTACCTTAAGATGTGTTTGGATTGTTTCAGTGTAATGAATATTTATTCCTAATGGCCCAATGACTTGTTGATCTGTGCAACTGAAATCAAAGGTTTCTCATATTTTATATAATTAACAGCTTTATTGAAATTGAGGGATTTCTTTTGTTTTGTTCTTGAACCAGTTAGGTATTTAAAACATAAAATGTAGCTATATTCCAGTTCACTTTCTCCCTTTGTGATACAATCAAAATACATGATTAATAACAGTAATAAATGATATTGTATGAATTGAAACTGTGTTTTTAGGTATGTTTGTATTGTTTTTATCTCCAAAGTGTGGGCTGGAAAAGTTTGAAAACTTAAAAAGTGCTCTAAACCCTGTGATTGGCTAATATTTTCCAGGTGTTACGAAGTTTAATTTCACATGTTAAAGTGATGGAAGCACATGTATTAGTAGAAAGATTAAGATTTTCTGGTAGAAATGAACAACAAATTTCCCACATGTGGTGAAACATTTGCCCCGGTTTACTTCCTGTCTTTTTTTTTTATTCTCAGGTTGCGCCTCTTCTCCAATCCAAACCGGAATGTCGGATGAGGATTCCCGAGCCAGCACCAGCTCTTCCTCATCTCCGCCTTCCTCCAGCCAAAGCAGACATCGGGACGCGCAGGGCAAGAAGAAACGGGAGAGCAAAGCCAGCATGAGCAAGACCTCCAAGCTGCTTTCCACCAGCGCCAAAAGGTTCGCATGACACGACGGCGTCGTAAAGTCGCTCATTCTGAAGGATATTTCTAATCCAAACCAATCATGTTGGGCATAAATCTGAGACGTTAATGTTGCAGACGGCAGAGAAGTTGTAAAATCTGATTTACCCTGAGTAAATTAGAAGAGTGGGGGAGTTTTATTGCACTTCCACCCTGCAGTTGTCATATATTTGGAAAATATGACAGACAGGTTAGTTTTTGCATAAACAGTAGCTCCAGTACAGTTAAGTTAGTCATACACTGCAAAAACACAAAATCTTAGCAAGTATTTCTGATCTAGTTTCTAGTGGAAATCTTAGTTTTGTCTTATTTTAAATGTACTAACTTGCAAGTAACTTTCCAGCAAGATAGAAGTTGTTTTAAGTAAATACAACTTCCTTGAATTATTTTTATTCATTCAAGGAATACGTTTGAGCAGAACGCCAGGTTGTAAAAAAAACTGCTTCACATTTTGCTCTATAACTGCAAAAGGATAAGAGACAGTTAAACAATGGATTTCCCCAGGGCCGTGTCTAGATTTTTATGTTAAGGGGGCCAGGCACAAACTAAAATTGCAATTTCATCTAAAAGCATTGAAATCTTAGATTACAATGGACAGTGGACTAAAGTTTGATAACAAAACTATTTATTAAACCAAACAAAAGACATGGGTCTGTTTAGCATGCAAGAACTATGCAGTACACTGCGAAAATGCAAAATCTTACCAAGTATTTTTGGTCTAGTTTCTAGTACAAATGTCTTAGTACAGTTAAAATAAAATACTAATTTAGATGCTCTTATATCTTGCAGAAGTAATTTTCTGCAATAAAGACGTAGAATAATCCTTAATATTGATGAAAAAATAGTTCCACTGGCAGAGTATTTCACTTAAAACAAGACATTTTTCCCATGTAATAAGTGAAATAATCTACCAGTGGAACCAGTACTTGTATTCATTCAGGGAATTATTGACTCTAAAGAAGCTCCTATATCTTGCTGAAAAGTTACTTATCAGCTAAGTTTGTCTTATTTTAAGTATACTAAAATATTTCCAAGAAACTAGAGAAAAATACTTGGTAATATTTTGTGTTTTTGCATTGTGAGATCTGTGGTGTTTTTAAAGGAAACGCAGAAGCTTCCTTTTCAGATAGAAGATATAAAACTGATCACCACTTATTTTCTCCATTGTGGATTTTGTTTCTTTTTGCACAAAGAGCTTTTTACTGTTTTGCTTCTGACTATTGAAGTGTTCAGTGTATGGTTAACAGTTGTATTTTGTGGCTTCGGTGTTTTGTTTTTTCTCTACTAAGAAGCATATATATATATGTATGTTTCTCTTTACTTTTTCTTCCATTAATCTGAATAACAACTTCTGTTCTTGTTGTCTTGGAGTTGATCCATTTGTTGGCTTTAGTTTCTTCTTTAGCCTTCTGAGAACTGAACACAGGTTCTCATTGGCGCTAAAATCTGGGAATTTTTCCAATTTTTTTACGTTCTGATTGTCATGACAGCTTATTTTAGATTTTAGATTCATGAGAAATCATCACCAGGTTGTTTCTGGATCCGTATCCGAATCTTGGCTTTATTCTTGGTGGTGTTTGAAGAGCAAAACTGGGAGGAAATCGTATTTCTCGGTGGAAAAGGAGCACCGCACATGGATTGAATCAGGATTCCAGATGTTCAGGAGGAAGATCGCAAAAAAAAATAAATAAAAAATCACTCTGACGACAGTCTTCTGTCGTCAGTCTCTGTTCCTGCCCCAGAACTCCAGCATATCCTGCAGTTGCTTTGATTGGCGGCTTTCTGTTCACACTAAAGATCTGCTTCAATTAGGGATGCAGCTTATTGATTAATGAGTTTATCTGAAGTTGACTGATCCTACTGATCAACTAACGACTAATAATTTTCTTAAAAATCTGTTGTCTCTTGCATCAAGAGGGTGGACCATTTTTACCATTAAATACTTCATGAAAAATTATTAAATTTCAACATTATGTTAGCCAAGCTGAGATAAACTTTTGCTGGACAATAACTTGTCCCAACAATTACTTCAATAAACGATAATATTGTTGTTTTGAGACCATTTTTAAGTAATGTAATGGTAATGGAATAATAATACAAGAACATATTGTCAATAAACATCAACTGTAAATAACAATGACATTTAACACTGGAACTGGAAGATATTTTAAATATCCGAAATAAATAACGAAATAGATAAATTACGAAGTCTCTGGAAACAAAATTGTCCTTCAAAAAAGGACTAGTTGAGACCAAAACATCAGACTGAAGAGTTTTACCATCCAGTTTTTGGTAGAAAGAGAAAAACAATAAATCATGCTAATGGAAATTGAGCTCTTTTGAGTTTATTATGTGATTAATTGACTTATTGCTTAAGTCAGTTATAGTGGCAGGCTTAGTCAGCTGTATTGCACAGAAAGTTGTGGCTTTTTCACATTATTAAACTTAGACATATTTAAAAACTATAGCAAAATAGAAAACTATTAGGTTGCTAAATGGACATAAAACAATGAAAATAATAAAATATCGTCACCTTTCTAAAAAAAAAATAGGTTGTCTTTTTTATTTTGCATTTTTCCAAAAGTGATTTTAGCACACACACACAAAACGCATTTGGCAAAAAATGACGTACTGCTGTCATTTTAGGAAGGTGATGAAATAGCATTACCATCTGTAGTTGCTCTTGAAGTAAAGTTAAAACTTAGCGCCATGAAAATCAGCCGCCGGATGTTTTTTCCCTCCGCTTTTCTGACATTATCCTTGCCTTCGCAGCATGTCTGTAGTTTTTGCATGAGACGTTGAAGCTGCTCCGCCACGAAGATCGGCTGAATGAAGCGCTATTAAAGTGAAACTTAAGGAGTCTGAGTGTTTTTGTTTTTTTTTAAACAGAACCGCATAAAGTGCAATTTGCATCCCACACCGAACTCTTTTTGGACCGTTCTTTACCGTCCTGGCTCTGCCGCCATCTTTGTTTCTCTAAGAACGGATGCGCTTCAGGATGACCAGCAGCGCCCTCTGCTGGATGGCGGCCAAACTACAACACTAAAAAAAAGGTCTAAGCGAACGTTATTAGGAATTAATTTTAGTCTGATAAACGATTAATCTACGATCAGGATTCTACTAGTTTCTGTTGAACATATTGAAGTCTTCATCTTGCTGAACTTTTTATCTTGAAGTTGTTGATGAACCAGAACGTCTTCTTTAAGCTGCGGCGTTTTTAGCAGCAGTTTCCTGCATGTGAAGCCATTTTGATGCAAACCAATAATGGCTCGACATTTTTCACCGGAGGCAACAATTCCTGACACAAGAGGAGAGTGATTTCTTCCTCATGTTTAGAAACCAGTTGCTGATTTCACAAGGCAATCTGTGCCAAGGATGTAACCAAGCAAATATAGTTGATGATTCAGTGCAAAAATATACAAATTAAGTAATTAATTAGTAGGTTTATGTTTGTTTCTTTGTAGTAATTGAATCGGTGCAAAAAAAAAAGCAAAGTTTGCAGAGAAACATTTGTCACTGCTTCGTAGTAAATCTGTGGGGTTTCTGAAGTTATTTTTATTTCTTCTGTGTGCAGGATTCAGAAAGAGCTGGCTGACATCACACTGGACCCTCCACCAAACTGCAGGTACGGTTCTTCTTTTTGTTTTCTGTTATTTACTAATACATACCAAATTAGTCTGAATTATTTGTAACTCATCCTCACACATCCATCTACTTAAATTCCTAAACTCTGATAGAAATGTGACCGAACTGCAAGAACATTTCAAATTTAACTGAAATCATTAAAGGTTTGATTAATTGTAACATGTTGGTTGTAAAAGTTTGACATTTTCAGGTTTACATTTATCCACCTTGCGCCAATTCAAGTTTCATTTATTCCTACCAATAGATTTTAAAATTAACAAAATACTGCAAATAGATAAATTATTGTTGAATCCATCAATTTTAAAATTGTAATTGTTTAAACTTCATTTGTGTATGACTTAAAGTTTTCTCAAAGTATCTTCTTTTTTCGTTCTTTTAGTCCATTTGAGACAGTGAACATCAAATTAATTCATTATTAGTGTGAAAAAATGTTGTAATGATGGATAAAATCACATTAAATATTAGCAATCCTCTAAAATACATGATCTTACCATCAGTTTGGCATCATCTCCACCTAAAGCGGGCTGTCGGCTTTTGCATGCTATCGTGCAGTATAATGAAAATCTTTATATAAGATACTTAACCTCTGGGTTCAGATGTGTATTTGAAAGAGTTGCGTGTTGAAATTTCCAGACATTGTTAATTATAAAACAGCCAGAGGTCGATGTCAACATGATCAAAAACGAGGAAATCAATATGTCTGATTGTAACGATCTCTCCCTCTCTCCCCCATCGCTGCGATCAAAACTGCATGTTCAGCTGCTTTGAAGAGGAAAAGATCAATACAGATTATTAAGGATCACTAAACCCAGAACACGGGATTTACTTTGAACTTCAGCATCCATGAATAAAGCTCAGTGGGATACCAACATCCACATTCCTTTTTTATTTAAAGGACACATACAATGGAAAAAAATATTATTTCTCATCTTTATTTACTGATCAGGGAAATATTAAATGAAAAGTAACATTTATAGTCCTTCATGTAGCAGTAAAAATACAACATTACTATGAATTTATTGGTTTCTACAGCTTTTGAATGTTAGATTCACATATTTTTATATTTTTGTCTCCTTGTTTAATTTTTTTTTTAATTATTCACCTTATTTTTTAAAAGGTGCCAGATCATATTAAGGTCACATTTCCTCTAAATTCTGTATTAGCACTGAAACAATTAACCAGATTAATCATTATGACTCGATTATTGAAATAATCGTCAACTAATTTAGCAATCAATTGTTAACTGGAGTATAAAGAACAACACAATAAAAGCAGTAATTAGGCCAAAACTGTACCAAAAATCAAAACTTTTTGTATTTAAGATTAAACATTTCCTTTTGTAAATATTTTTATCTTCACTTGGTTCAAATTCAGTACAAAAAAATCTCCCATTAACAATCTTTTCCATCCAATTACTAATTGGTTTAATCCAAATGAATCAACACTGTATTGATAAGTCGAGCAGAAAGGGCTGAGCTTTCACTTGTTGATGTTAGAAGCATCTTTTGCTGCTGATGATCAACCGTAGATCAAAACAAATCTGTTTTATTGCATCTTAGGCAATAAAATGTTTATTTTCTCAATTTATCAAAAATTTTTGTGTGTATTTTTAATGCCAAATGAAAATACCATTTTTTTTTATCCAATTCAGAAAAACTAATAGATAATAGATTTCTAAAATAATCAATATCTTGTGTTTTTATTAATCAAATCTTAGTAAATATTTTACTAACACAAAAGCGTAATTTCAAGTGTGCACTAAAGGCAACAAAATGTTATTTAAAAAGGGAATTTAATTATTTGCTTATTATGTATTTTAATTGTAAAAAGGCTTGCATGACAAATCTACATAATGTGCTAGTTTTTTATCCAATTAATGATCAGAATAATCGATTTACGATGATAATAGTTAGTTGCAGCCCTAATTTAAACAGAATGATCATGTTCTTTTATCAATCTAGCTGATAAATACCAGAGTTAACAGATGGAAACCAAAGTGCAATTTGAAGGTTATCTGAATGATGGTTCTGATCGTCTCTGTGACTGCAGTGCTGGTCCAAAAGGAGACAACATCTACGAGTGGAGGTCGACCATCCTGGGACCACCGGGCTCCGTGTACGAGGGAGGAGTCTTCTTCCTGGACATCGCCTTCACACCCGACTACCCATTCAAACCCCCAAAGGTACAAACTGCAGTTAATCATCCGCCATGACAGAACGACAGTCCATTTAGAGGCCGCAGGGCATGAAAACTGATACAAACCTTTCAAATAAAACAACTCCAGAGTGAAATCTTCTTTAATAAGCTGATTATTGGAGGCATTTTAAAAAACAAATTCACTCAAAAGCAAGAAAAGTTTGATACAAGGTATCCAAAAATAGGAACAGTGTCGACAAAATTGCATCTTTAAATACTCCTGTGCAGATTTGTTGCAGACGGTTCTCAGATAAGGTGAAACTGTGTGGTTATGTTTGTTTGAAAAGTGCACTTCCTGCATGACTCACTTTCTGTTGCCATTCCTGTTTTGTAGCTGTGTTATTTTCCCCTGTTCAGTCTGCATGGCCTCAAAATAACCAAATTCTCAATAGTAGTTTCTAAATTACATTTAGCAGCATGTATGTCAATTCATTTCATGGAAAGAGGGATGTCGCTAAAACTGTCAGCGACTGTGATGAACTTTACTTTTTACAGTAACGGTGCTTAAGTTCACATGACACATTCAGAAAATATTTACTTCAGCATTTAAATGTAGTTTTGTCAACATGTTTGCAAAAAAATAGCAAGGTAACTCTTCAACTGTGTTCTTTTATTTGTAGTTCTTATGGGTCTTATTTTTAAATCTTAAAACGTTATAAATTTAAATACTGAAATTTTAAGAATTTGATGCCTATTATAGACTGCTCCGTTTCTATTTCATGACTAAATCTTTGCATTGACCTGTTTGTTATAGTCAGATAAACTGAAGTTTACTTGTTAATCTAAATAATTTAAGCAGAACCTATTTATGCAAAGTTCACCTTTTGCACCTTTTATGTTTCCATTTAGGTCTCAACTTCTTCTAACAACAACTCAAGCGCTTAAAAAAGAAATTAAAAAAAAAACCACGTAGCCGTTTTTTGGCAGTAAGTTCATGTTTTTAGGTGTCAGGGAAAAATGAGCCTCCCGATTGTTAAGTCGTATTCCAGCACTGTGTCATTACCTAGCAACCCCAGCAGAGCCCAGCCCCGTTACCTAGCAACTCAGGTGGAACTCCAGCACTTTTGGTAAAGCTGACACATTGTTAATCACTTTAAAAATGTCCTAAATACACACAATTTCAAGACTGTATGAGAATATATTTAAGGATGGCTAAAAGTGCATGAAAAAAGCAAAGACATCCCAACTCTACGGAGCTTTTTAATGTCTCATTTTAAAGTCACTCCATGACTTTCTGATCTTTAAACGCGCCTGAGCTCTGCAGCTACGAAACCTGCTGACAAACCCATCAAACGTATGAATATCATTAGGAACTGGGAGCATAAACGCTGCATACATTAATAACAACCAGCACATGCATATAAACTGGCTTGTTTTCTATGCATTGCGGTTGCTCTGAATTTTATGTCCAATTAGCCACTTTCAGTTTCCGTGTGGTGTTTTGCTAATCTGAGGATCTGTTTCTACTATCTGATCATCAGGCAACGTTTTACAAACAGAAAGAAAGTGTTTCATCTCAAAATCTGGCCCTTAACATCAGGGCCTTTTTCATCTGTTTAGATTCCTGTAGGTTTATTTTCTTTATTTAGAAAACGTTAATCACTTCAGTTATATGTCTGACATTTATGTGCATAGATTACATTAAACCATTAACTTCCCCTAGTATTTCCATCTAAGTAATGCATTTTGCTTTGGTCCAATGCCAGCACATGCAGCAGCTGTTTAATAATGCATTTAAAACTCATTAACTTCTACATTAAAAGCATGAAATCCAGTTTAAAGCAGTCAGTGATCATTTCTGGACTTCTCCCTCTTAAGCAGCACCTCCTTTCATGGATGCTGATAAAGGTTTGTCAAACACTGAGCTGGAGAAAATGGATCTAAACTGATAAGCTTTGAGCCAAAACATGACACACGAGAAAGCAAACACTGACTGTACGACCCCTCGATACAGTCAGGAAATAAAAAACTGAATTATCTATTCAGTTTAATAAAAACTTAACTTTTTTGTCTATCTAAAAACGGGGTAGAAAACATTCCTGTAGGATTCCAGGGTTTACTGCAATATATTATAAGCCTGGCGGGCCACCAGACTTTACCTGTGTCCCCACCAGGCTTAGCATTGCTTATATTTTTAAGTCATTTTAAAATATTTGGATTTTATTAAGGCTTTATAGTTGGTGTTCAGGTATTATTCCCCCCAGTCTTTCAGTAACATAATTATCAAGTGATATTTTCAAATTTCCTGTCAACTTTAAACATTTTTTAACTGAAAAACACGACGGGCCGCTGGATGAAGGACTACCGTAGCGCCCAACCACAAGGCTAAGCACGTTTTCTGGGGGAAACGTTGGGTTACCAAAGGCGCTTCAAATCCTTGAAAATTCTTGAAATTCAAGTCCAAAGTTTGGAAAGTGCTTGATTTCTGCATAAAGTCCTTGAAAGTGCTCAATATTCAAACTGTTTTGTAACAAAGTGCAATCTAACGTTTGATTAAAAGCCTATATTTGGGAAATGTCATTTACAGTTGAAACTAGAAATTTTCATAAAACTGAAAAAAGGTTTATTCAGACTAAACTTTTCTTATTTAATCTTGTTTTTATTTGCTGAATGGCAAAAAATATAGCGGTAATGTTTTTCTATCTTATTAAGTTTAACTTTCAGTTTAACCACAAAATATTTGGCCACAAGTCACTTTTACTTTCAGAGAAAAATAAATCGCAAATAATGCAGAAAAAAATTCTTATTCTGATAAAAAGATATATTGTCACATTCTTCAGGTTTCTTATTTAACAACTTAAGCTTATTTTATGCAATATTAGACATGCAAATAAATAATTCAATTCAGTTTTCCAATAAGGAAATAAACATTTTATTTCCTAAACTGTAATAACACAGCACTCAAGTTAATTATTTTAAAAATCACTTAATCACAATTAGTTTGTTCGTTTCAGCCCTACAGTAAAAGAACATTCTCTGGCCTGTTAAACTTTATGCTCACAAACAACACCTGTAGTGATCTTAGTAATCCAGTTGTTGACATCTTGCTCAAACTGTCAGCAGTAGTTGTAAGAAACTGTGCTCTTCCATATTGTTCCTCCTCCTCTTTAATCCCAGATTACAGTTCTTTATTAATCCCAGCGTTAAAAACTTTTTCCATCAGACTGGTGGGTGTCCTCTTAACCTAGTTACTTTCACAGCTAAACCACATTTCCTGCGCAGCTTAGCTTATCTCTGCATTTAAAACGCTCACTTCATTCTGTTTCTGCATCACCAACAAGCAGCTTTACATCCGTTCAACATATTTCTGTTTTTTAATTAAATCAAGATGAAGATGCCCTAAACTGGACTACAGAATGTCACAGTGGAGCCAGATTATCGTTTACATGAGATTCACTTCCTACAGCTTTGTGTTTAAAAACAATTCAAAGGCTAATCATGGTTTGTTTACGCTTCAAAGTGTAATCTGAGATATAATACTTCCCATTTAATAGATAACAGAAGTGACATCTGCTTTTCCCTTTTATTTAAACCCTGAAGGATTTAAATAAAAATATGAATTGGGAAGAATCTGACAGTGGTAATCTGATCTTTGTTTGAAGATTGAGTTTTTATTCGACTCCAAACAGCAAACCTGAAAATAGTTTGATCTTTTTTTTTCTGAAAAATTACATTTTTAGGTTTTAAAAACTACTTTTGAATAAAGAAAGGCTGACAGAAGAGGCAGCTTTTGTTTTGTTTCATTGTATTTTAATAAAAAAATCACAAAACTAAACTACACTTTTGGCAAACAGAAAACACAAGAATTGTTGGAAATTAGGAGGAAATATGTTCTTTACTGTTTGAAATTAAACTAGATGATTTTTTGACGGACCTGTAAATTCTTCTTTGACTAATGGTCTGCTCAACCTGAAATAAGCATTTCTCTTAAATTCCTAAATGGGGGGGAAAAACATTTAATCTTTACAAAATAAAGTGTTTGAGCTTCATAGAAACAAGTAGTTTGGTATGGTTTTTACTAAATATTCATACTTTTTGGGCAGATTATCTGTTTTTGTGTGCTTATGGTGGTTGGTATTGATTTTTATGAAAGTTTATGGCACGTTAATGTTTCTACGGCAACAGAAATTTGCATTAGTGTGATAAAAGAATGATTTAAATAAGAAAAATAAAGTTGTTGCCTTTCATAGATGAAACTGACCCTGATTTATTTAACATTTGTAACTTGTAATGTATGAATGAATTAGAAGTTTGGCTAGTTTTATTGAACGTAGCATAATAAAAGAATATGTTATATAAGCAAAAGAACAACAATAAAGTTTATTTACACGTTCAGAGGAGTGGGTAGAAACATAAACTTATGAACCTGCTATGCTAGTAGCATCATCCAGTAAATTACTGTTCTTGGTTAATAATAGTAGCGTATTTTATTTGTAATCCCCTTTATATTTTTAGTTCTCAAAGGACTAAAGTTAAAACCTGTTAGTCTTTTCTACATCAAGGATTTCAAGGACTTTTATTGTCATACCTGCTCATATTTGCATGTTTATGGTATGAAAACATAAATAAACAGCTGTATATAAAAAAAATAGACTTTAGATATAAATAAATGAATTAGAGTGAGATGATTAAGTGTGACTCAAGTTGATTCATATTTACACTCGTAACAGCAAATTTACTGTGGATGAATCACCTGTGTTTGTCGCGGAGTTCAGTCCTGATGAGTAAAACAAGTCATTTATTTTTTTAAGACAATGACTGTGTGTGAAGTACCTCTCTGTAGCCACTAGAGGGCCTTCCAGAGCGGAGTGAAGGTCTTCCAGCCTCAGGTGTTTCCTTGTTCAGAGTGAATTTCAAATATAACTGACAGACATAAAAAATGTCAGTTTTAGGTTGGATGATGGAAAAACGTGAATTATTTCCTCCACCTTACTGAATGTTGTGTCTGCAGGTAACGATTCACATGAGGATCTATCAGTTTTTATGCCAACTGATGCAACCTGAATACAGTTATGAATTACATTTACATTATATCAGTATTTGTACCCTCTTCAGTTTTTTTTTATCTGGAAAATCTTTAATTTTAGGTGATTTCTGCCTTTTATTGAATCACCATTAGCTTTTAAGTGCAATAAATAAACATTTTTCTACAGTACAGCTAAAATAAAATGAGACGTACACAGTCTTATTTATTTAACTTTGTATTATTTCTAATGCAGATATGTTGACTTAGTGATGCGTTATTATGGAAAATTTATATTTTACATGTTTTTTCTATTTCCATTTGGGTCTCAGCTGCTTCTAAAAACAGCCAAAGTGCTTAAAAAACACACCCAGCTGTTTTGTTGGAAATAAAGATAATAATTTTTAGTGTCTTGAAATTGATCCGTTTCAAAAACCTTCAGAATGTAATGTCACAAATCAGCAGGCTCTGCCCCGTTACCTAGCAACCCCAGTGAGGCCCACCCCGTTACCTAGCAACCCCAGTGAGGCCCAGCCCATTATCTAGCAACCCCAGTGAGGCCCAGCCCATTATCTAGCAACCCCAGTGAGGCCCAGCCCGTTACCTAGCAACCCCAGTGAGGCCCAGCCCGTTACCTAGCAACCCCAGTGAGGCCCAGCCCATTACCTAGCAACCCCAGTGAGGCCCACCCCGTTACCTAGCAACCCCAGTGAGGCTCTGCCCCGTTACCTAACAACCCCAGTGGAACTCCAGGACTTTTGGTCATCTAGTTTTACTCCCATACGCTCTCATTATTGAAGAATGATTTCATGCCAACAAGTGTAACGAACATGTTTTGTATAGGCCATAAAATAACCTGACCTGTTCAAAAAAGCATAATAAGTGATTTTTAAAAATATTTTCTTCACAGCAGCAATTATTTTTCTGTGTTTTTTTGTCTGCAGGTAACGTTTCGCACGAGGATCTATCACTGCAACATCAACAGTCAGGGAGTGATCTGTCTGGACATCCTGAAGGACAACTGGAGCCCCGCCCTCACCATCTCCAAGGTGCTGCTGTCCATCTGCTCCCTGCTCACAGACTGCAACCCAGGTAACGCCACCCTACTGCTGCACCCACCGAAACAAACTAAAAAATAAAACACCAAAAGAACAAAAACCACACACTACTGAAACCATAAAGCATATTAATTCTGAAGTGCTTCTAAATAAATATTAATCATCAGAATAGAAATTATACATCTTATTTTAGTTTAGCATTCGATTAATTAATTGTTTTTTGATTTGTACTTTGTTGTGGATGAAAGCTGTTAAATAAGAATAAACTGATTTTTACTGCTAAGCTCACAGCTGCTTTGGTTCAACATTTTCCTGCTTCTCAGTTGGTCTGTCACAGTAGCAACTTTTGCTGAATGATAAATTGTCCCAGGACTTATTGTGATAAATGATAATATTGTTGTTTTGAGACCAAAGGTAATGCAAGTTCACTCTCTTTAAATGAACAAACTGTCATTTCTATCAAACGTTCAACTCTGGAATTGGAAGACATTTTAAATATCCAAAATAAACAAAATAGAAATGACAAATAAAATGAATACTGAAGTTTCTGCCTCCAGAAAAATGTCTTGATGAGACCAAAGCACCACAGTGAATACTTTTACCATCCAGTTTTTGGTAGAAAGAGAGAAAAGAGAAAAACAATCAATCGTGCAAATGTAAATTATTGCGCTTGTTTTAATTTATCATGCAATTATTTGATTTATTGCTTATTGGAACAGGCTTACTCCTCAGTTAATGTAATTAAAATGCATGCTGATCAAATTCACCATTTCCAATCTGACCACAAAAGCAAACTGAATCCTGCAAGTTACAGGTTCTGTTTGTCCTGAGGTCTAATCCCTGTTTTTTTAATTTTTCTCCTCTCAGCTGATCCACTGGTGGGAAGCATCGCCACGCAGTACACGACCAACAGAGCCGAACATGACCGAACAGCCAAACAGTGGACAAAACGATACGCCACATAAACCCACCGGACGCCAGTGGGAGGAAGAGGAGGAGCAGGAGGAAGAGGAGGGCCGGGGTGGGGGGTGATCTGTGTTGTTTGTGACTGGGGTTATTTTTATCTCATATTTTTAGTACTTTGTCGGCTATATTTTTTTTGCTTCCTGGTTAAGTTATCGTTGTGAACATGGTAATAAAGGAACACAATGGAACATCTCATCCAGGGCTTTATTTATTTAAACTGAGATTTAATTTCACAGGCCTCAGAAATAAATGATGATTTACATGAAATTAGTTATTTTAGAATTTATGTGAAGGCTTTTTATACAAGCGCTATCATTCTAGTCCACAAAATATCTTTACATTGTGGCAGTTTTGCTCCAGATCACTTTACTGACACAGAGTTTTGGTTTTTACACGCTTAACATTTTAACATAAATTAGCAGCTAGTTGCACTAAAGTCGTTTTAATGGAAGTGTGTCCTAGAGCAGTGGTGAAGGTCTAACTCGGGGATCCCAAACTTTTCCAAAGAGCATTAAACTCTGCAAGGCCACAGAAAACGCTACAAAATATGTAAAGAAATATCAACTCCTAGAATCGTTTTTATTCACTATTCCATAATTATTACAGTCATTTAGCATAAATGCTGTGTCTAATATGAGTTCTGTGGCAGAAAATTGTTACTAGATAATATATTCTGATTTTATTACCACATAATACAATTTTAACACAATTCCCTCTCATGTTTTTGTTTTTTTTCCTGTCATTTTCTTGTCAAACTTTTTAATTTCTTGGTTGCTACGCCAGCTTGATTAGCAGAGCAGCTTAATGAGTTTGACTGGCAGCCAATCAGAAAATGACCATCAGAAATAACATTTAAATTAATTATTTTATTTTTTTTTTTAATTATTGAAAAACAAGAAAAGATGAAAAACTTAAGATTAAACAGTTAATGGGATTCATATTTGTTGCATGTTTTTCTCACTTTGAAAAACATTACTATTGATGAAAAATAGTTTTCCATTGATATTAATGGATTATTTACATAAAATAAGCTCCTATAAATTGCTGAAAAGTTACCTACAACTTATTTCTGTCTTATTTCAACCGTGGTAAGATATCCTGTTTAGAAACTAGACCAAAAATACTTGGTAAAATTTAATGTTTTTGCAATATCCTACATTTAGTCAATTTTAAATAATTATTTACATAAAACAACCTCATATTTTTTGCTGAAAAGTTACCTGTAAGTTAGTTTTTTTTTTCTTATTTCAAGTGCACTAAGATATTTGACCTAGAAACTGAACCAAAAAATGCTTGGTTAGATTTTGTGTTTTTTTAGTGATCAATGTCAAGTTCGACCTCAGAACCATTCACCTTCACAATATTTGGTCAGTCCAGCTGGGATTCGGTCCAAAATAAGTTCATATACGGCGATATGTGACATTTCTTCCTATTTATAGGTTTAACCACATGACCCATTGTGCTAGTCAGCAGTGAGTTTAGGAGTGTTTACAGCTTTGTTTATCAGAGGGAGAGTCATCTGTCAGAGATAACAGGGGATCGTTACCAAATATAACCTCGCTGCGATGTCGGGTGAACGGATATGAGATGCGAAGGATCAGAGAGGTCAAACGTCCTCGCATTTCAACGGCAGGTCACTGCCAGAGGAAACCCGCTCTGCAGAACAGCTACAACCACTGCCTCTCAAGAGTACGCTTTCACTTAATAAAGCTACAAAAACTAAGAACACATGCTTATTTTATTTTAATTTATTATTGGGCTGAGGAAATCTGGTAGAAAACTGAGCAGATAAAAATGTTACCAAGTATTTTGGTCTAGTTTCTAGTGCAAATAACTTAGAACACCTGAAATAAGACAGAACTAACTTGAAAGCAACATTTCAGCAAGAAATATGAGGTGGATTTAAGTAAATAATTCCTTAATATGTATTAAAAAGAGCTAGTTATAAGTGAAAAAATCTGCAGACATTTTCGAGTTAAAATGTCTCAATATTATCGCAATAATTTCTGGGACAATTTATCATCCATCATTGGTATTGTGACAGGCCTACGCATTCAAGTAAGACATTAAAACACTCCAAATCTTCTCAATGTACAAGCTATAATTTGTTTTATTTATTTTACTTTAAGTTACAGATTTAATTATTCCATATCTAACAATATCAAGTAACACTGGGACTCTTAAACTGAGTAAAGTTGAAAGAAGAGGCATTTTGTCCGATAAATCACAAAATCAGATTTTTAAAAAGACAATAATCAGTAAAACTGATCACAAAGTAAGTCTCTATGTTTATGTAAAAACATTATGCATCTCTGTAAGTACCAAGCAAAACCACAAAATGTTACCAATTTACTTTTTAGTTCAAATATTTTAGGACACTTGAAATAAGACAAAACTAACGTAAAAGTCGCTTTTTATCAAGATGTAGGCGTTTGTTTTTAGTTAATAATTCCTTAATATCGATGAAAAAGTAACATGGGAAAAATGCTTTAAGTTAAATATCCTGTACTTTCATATCAATTTTAAGCAATCATTCACTTATATCTTGCAAAAAAGTTACCTGTAAGTTAGTTTTGTTTCATTTCAAATGAACTAAGACATTCAGTACAAACTAGACTAAAATCAGTCTGTAAGGTTTTGTGTTTTTGCAGTGTAAAACAGGAATGTATCCCGCTGGTGTCTGGAAAAAACACAGAAACACCAGAAAACAAAAATAAATGTGCAGAAAAAGCAGCCATGTTGAAAATACAACTCAGCAGCATGCATCATTTCCTGCAGGAGTTTTATTAGCGTCCTCTGACAGCTTTGTACTTCATGGGGTCACTCTGAAAATATGTTCAGCTCTCAGATGGAGTACGTGATGTGTGGCTGTTGCTACGCCCTGCCAAGAGTGAATCACTCCCTCTGAGGCCTGAACGCCCGCCAGCAGCTGAACCTGGGAATTAAAACACTTGCCTGCTCAAACAGATTTCAAACCGGTTTCTAGTAAGATTTGTTTTATTTTTTGGAGGAGCCATTTATGGAAATATTGTTTGGAAACATGAGAATGGATAAAGTTAACAGTTAACTTGTTTTATAATCACAGGCATGCATCAAATTCCCAACATGATAAAAATAAACTCCAGGTCAATGGGAGTATTTGTTAATGATTCATGGAGAGCTTCAGATGTGGTTGTCCTGCTGATCAGATGTTACTACATGTGAGTCGCTGAATCTCGTCAATCTATCAACACGTGTTCGTCTGTTGTGCAGAGTAAAACCAGATGGGTTCGATGTTGTTGTCCGATCAGAACTTTGGATTTCTCTAAAGTAAATAAGAGCTGGGCGGACTGAGACAGCTGAAGCGCTTAGAGTCACGTTCACAACTTTCTGCTGCTGGTGGAGAAAATACCTGAAGCTGCTGGTGTGGTTTTAAGCTTATACATTAAAGTATTACAAAAAAATAATAGCATATTAGTGCAGATGTGACAGATCCAATAAAATGCTATATTTGACATTGCTATATTTATACATTTTTGTTTTAAAACAAATAGTCTTAAAACAAAAGTAGTACATTTTACAACACTATATTGGGGTCATTGTAGAAAGAAAAACAAATTAGGCAAAAATCTCACATTTTCTAGAAAAACATGGACATTTCTGAGCTCCAAAGTCAACAATATGCTAGAAAAGAACTCAGAAATTCTGAGATTAATCTCACAAATTTTCTAGAAAAAAAATTTAAGATTTCAGAGTCTAACTTTTTCGACTTTTCAAACTCAGAAATTTCCATATTTTTCCTAGAAAATTTCTGAGATTAATCTAGAAATTTCTGGGGTGACATGTTCCACTTTTCATGATTCATTTAAGACTTTCTATGTGGCATGTTTCACAAAATGTGGTCCAAAATGTCCAATATAAAGGTTAACCTTTAATTTAACATTTTAAAATGATGATAACAGTGACTATGGTTCAGAAGGTCTTCATATTTTGGTTATTTTTGGCACTGAATAAACGCTGCAGCTGTGAGTGTAACGTAGTCTTTTGACCTCATTTTGTGCAGGTTGTGTCTGATTGTTGTGGGAGTTTGGGGACTTCCAGAGGCAAAATGACAAAAATCAGTTTCACTTTTTTTGTTAGAAGTCTAACTAAAGCATGAGAACTCTCTGTTCTATGATTTATTCACCTTTACTCAAAATTATTTAAAGGTTTCTGAATTTCCCTTTAAATCCATAAGTTAAAAAAGGAGTCAGGTCACATATGGTGTGTAGTTATTACCAAATTGTTATGTTATTGGCAGTGGGAGCTTTTTTCTGCCTGAATGTGTTATTTTGTGTTTATTTGTATTTTTTTGTTTTAATCTTTAATATGCCAAATTTTGCGCATAACTATTAACATTTTATTCCATTAATACCGTGATTTTATTATATTATTACGACTTTATTCTTGTGATATTAAGACTTTATTTCTGTATGAGTTTATATTTGGGATATTTTTACTTTATTCTCAAAATATTAACTTTATTCACACATTATATCATTATATCAGCTTTATTCTCATAATATTATGACTTTTTTGTTGTAATACTACAACTTTATTCTCTTATTACTTCGACTTTATTCTTGTACAAGTTTATTTTTGTAATATGACTTTATTGTTGTATTATTTCAGCTTTATTCCTGCACAACTTTATTCGCATAACATTATGACTTTATTCTCATAATTTTATACATTTATTCTCATAATATTATGACTTTATTGTGGTAATACTATGACTTAATTTTCTTATTAGTTCAACTTTATTCTTGCACAACTTTATTTTCATAAAATGACTTTATTCAGACTGACTTGGAACCGGGTTCTAATAATAATATGATTTTTGTAATAACATTACAAAAATCATATTATTATTTTTGTAATATTCTTAATTTTATGAGTTTATTCTTGTAATTTTTTTCTTTGTATGGCTGCAATACTCCGTTGCAAAATACAGAAAATGTTGACTAGAAATACATTTTAATTCCGCCCTTGTTTGGCGCCCCCTCTAGCAGGGCGCCCCTATGCCTTGTATATAGTGCATACCCACTTTTTTGCAGCACTGACAGCTTACAAGCACAATCAGCTTGTGATTTCAAGTCAGTTGGCTTAAAAAACAAGAATAAAGTGGCTCTACTACATGAAAACTTTTGAAAACAAGAGTTTGTATACTGCATGAATGTCTGACCCTTGGCAGAACAACTAGAGTCATCATTAAGTTAAATATACCTATCAACCAACGGCCTCACGCTGTCGGGGCTTCACGTTGTGCTCTGCAACGTGACCACCGCGTTTCCATCCTCGTGTTACGCCGCGGACCCGCTTGGCTCCGCCCCTCAGGTGTCCTGAAAGTGTGTCACTGGGTTAAAGTGACTCCAGCGGCCGGCTGGAGAAGGCGGGGCCCCACTATTGAGAACATTTAGTTCTCTCCACTAACCCGCAGTCTCACACACAAAAAGAGGGGGGACTTCCTGCAGCAGCACACGGAGACCGGCTCTCAGTCAGGACGTAGAAAACCCTGGAAGCATCGCTCTTTTCATGAGTCATCGGCTCAGAGGTGCACATTTATCCCAGAAAAAGAAGCCTGGTGTTCGGTTAGGATCCGTCTCTCAGCTCGGTGCTTTTCCTCTGACAGTTTGGATTTAGTTTATTTCCTCCAGCAGTGATGCCAGAGGACATCGGAACAGCCAAACCTGGTAAGAAGATTATGTTTTATGCCATTATTAAGTTAAAATGATAATTTTGCCTGCACTGTGCAGACTTGCTGCAATGTTGTAACATCATGTTAATTCAATATTAAATAGTTTACCCTACTTTTAGGCATCTTTGATTAGTGGGGAAATAACTTCTTTAAGTCTTTTAAAAGTGTTTGAACTGAATCGGGGACAGCTTGTTTACAATTAAGACTTAAGAAATATTCTAAATAAGTTTTAGTGTTTGACCCTGTGTTCAGAGTGGCGATCTAAACGTATTTTTCTGCCCCTGTTGGTGTTTTTAAATCGGGGTTAGGAGAGTCAGAGCGGCGCTGCTGTATTTCCATTTGACACAACAACAGTGTTCCACTTCCCCGGTCCCGCTCACATGGCCAGCGTAGCCGAGCCATGTGCCCGTGTGTACATGCTTTTTAAAAGCCGGGCTCTGATTGGCTGAAGGGCGTTCCACTCCGCGGCGAATTCCTGCTCCCATTGGCTGGAACGCGCTACGTGACGTACACCATTGCATAATGCATTCGCGCTCCTCTGCAGCGCTGTACACGTGAGACAGCGGAGCAACAAACACGCGGCTGACCCAGATTTTTTCTACGTCCTTTTTTTTTTTCCTGCTTTGTGCTTCTGCTGAAATTCATGACAGGCCCACGTGTGGGTGGGCCGTGACAGAGAACAGTCATGGTTGAGGTTAGATAATCAGTCTGCCGTGGCCTCTAAAAAGAAATTTCACTCGTGTTTTTCTAAGAGAAGAAAATTTCATGGTAGTTTTCCTGTAAAAACTTTATGATTCAGCTTCTTGTAAGTGAAAACACACTGATTCAGTTCAGAACTGTTTATTTAAAATGTACGAGTTTAATATTCATTCACATCGCAGTAGAGTTGGAGAAAAACACTTTTTATTAAGTTTATTAGTTATTAGTTATAGCTACAATCATTTTGGTCAAACTACTGGTTTTGCTTCATTTCACGCCCCCATTTTTTTAACATTTCGTGCTCCATTTATTCCACTTTTTCATTTGGCTTAACCAGTTTCCTATTGCATACCAGAAAACCAGTTATTCTCGATCAGTTGAATCCATCTCGTCATACAAACCAGCAATGTTTTATGCACGTCAGCCAAATTGGATTTTAAAGTTGGTGTTAATGAGAGATTAGTTGGTTTGATTTTAAATACATTATGACCTATTTTTGACCCAGTTATTCATCCTATGGCTTATTCTGTCCATTGAAGTGCCAAAAACTAGTTTTTTTACACTTTGAAAGTCAAAATCAAGTGAAACATTAGTCAGTTTTCCAAAGTGAAACAAACTTTTTAAAATGGCCTACAGTTGTCCAGAAGAGGAGTGCTGCTGAAACCCACCCAAACACAGCGTTGCGTAACAGGGGAGCGTGTTTCCCCGTGGAACATTTGGTTTCCATGAGTGTTGCCCTGGTGGTTCAGTGACCCCATCTGGCGGAGCACGCTCCCGTAGCACAGAGACCCGGCCGTGTTATGTAACCGTGTTACCCAACCAGCACAGGAGGTGATAAAGCAGGTCAAACCCAAACCAACCAGCAAACAGCAACACACATGTCCAAATACACGCCGCCTGTGGAACAGGCGGAGCTACTTTCTATGAACAGTTTGTTTATACGAAGCACTGAGTGAGTTATTACCCCAAGTTAGAAAACTCTGTTGTTAAATATAAACCCGTTAGGTGGTTTTTGGTCCAAGTGCATGCTCTGATTCTTCTTTTTTATTCTACAGGAGGAGTTATAGCTTACATTTCATCCAGTTTGGGCTCTTCACCAGAGTCCCGTATGAGCAGCAGCCCCATGTCGACGTCCCCGCCTGCTTCCCGGCCCTCGTTGCCAAGCCGGGCCGTCGGCATGGTGGTGGACATCGCTCCACCGGCAAAACGCGGTTCTGGTGCGGAGAAGACCGGCCGCTCCTCTGCGTCTGCAAAAAGCAGCATAACGAGTAAGATTCAAAACACTTTGCTTCTAGGGAACATGTTGCACACTGCGGCCATTTTCAGGGTTCCAACTGGTGCCTGAAATCCTTGAAAATTAAGAATTCAAGGTTTGGAAGGTGCTTGATTTCCCTATAAAGTCCTTAAAAGTGCTTCACATTCAATCTGCATGGTTTTGTAATAAAGTAGAATTTAACATTTGATTAAAAAGCCAAAATTGGCAAGAAGTTATTTACAGTTGAAACTAGATATTTTCATATATCTCTTACCAGACACAAACTTTTTTTGTCTCTGTCTAAAGTTAAATCAGACTAAACTTTCCTTGTTTTAGGTCAGGTAGAGTTACCTAAATTATTTCTATTTGTTAAATGCCAGAAAACATGGCGAGAACTTTTTTTTTTTTGTATAGTGTGCATCTCAACACAATTTGTTTGGATTCTTTCAGTATACTATTTACTATTCATAATGGCTCAATAACTTATTGATCATCTATGTTTTAAACGGTGTTATTTAAATTGGGGGACTTTTTGTTACTATAGTGTTTTATCAGATGTATAGGGTGTGTGTGAAAAATGTTTCAAAACATAAAATGTGTTTATATTTCAGTTGACTTTGTCCCTGCTGTAGAATATAGAATACTATCATCATACATGATCAGTAATAAATGATTTCATATAAAAGTGAACTGAAACTTTGTTTTTTGTTCATTTGTATCATTTTTATCTCCAATGTGTGGAGCTGGAAGAGTTTGAAAACTTAACAATGCTTGAAAAGTGATTGAACTTTATGAATCCTTCATTTTTGTGTTTGCAGAAATCAACGGCATGGTGCTGCTGTGCAAGGTCTGCGGCGACGTGGCGTCGGGTTTCCACTACGGCGTCCACGCCTGCGAAGGCTGCAAGGTGGGCAACGAATTAACTCTTTATAGTTTGAGTTTATATCCGCCGTCGCTGCACACGCTCACACTGTTGATGCTGGTCTGGTCGTTCAGGGCTTCTTCAGGAGAAGCATTCAGCAGAACATCCAGTATAAGAAGTGTCTGAAGATGGAGAACTGCACCATCATGCGGATCAACAGGAACCGCTGTCAGCAGTGCCGCTTCAAGAAGTGCTTGGCTGTCGGCATGTCCAAAGATGGTGAGCATCTGGAAGGTTTTCTTCATTTAGCTGTATTTTTTCCACCAAAATGGTTTCAGTAGGAGGCTTGGTTCGGCTGGGGAACAAAATGGCTACATGCGTAACATTTTCAGCTGATGCAGTTCGCTTTCATGCTGCATTGTGTTAAATGAGCCAAAGTAATTTAAAACCTGTTCACCTTCTTGCCTGTGGTGGCGCTGCACCAAGAACCACTGAGGTAATTGAAACAAAAACCTCAGAAGAAAACATAATGGTAATTTCCTCCCTCGCAAATGTAAATAAAAATGATTTTAGCAGTTGTAGGACTTCTCTTTTGTCTTTGAGCCAGGAGCCACTTCTCCCGGTAGTGCTAGACTTGCGCGTTTGTTTTGGTTGTATTTACCCAGAACACCTTGCATTGTTTCCACTACCTGCTTTTGGAGCGGTCTCCGGTCCACTTGGCATTCACATACGCATTCAAACCACACCTGAGTTCACTTCAATCGAACTGAGACCGAGGTTTTTAGGCAGGAAAGAGTTTGCTCTCTTGGTCCCCATCAGAGTATGACTACATATTCACGCTTTCACCAACAAACTGGACTCTCTCGACTAACGAACCAGAACCAGTTATTAAAGCTCCGATTGGTTACTATCCTCTCTGACTCAGCTCAGAGTTGGAGCTAAGAAAGAACCAGAAATCAGGCACCAGTTTGTCACGACAACTGGTTTGTGTCCTCAAACTGATAATCTTTTTCTGTTTTTACTCCCAGCTGTTAGATTTGGACGCATCCCCAAAAGAGAGAAGCAGAGGATGCTGCTGGAGATGCAGAACGCCATGAACAACATGATGAGCAAGAATGGCATGCTGCACGACGACCAAGGCCCGCCGCCGCTACCCATAGAGGCAATCAGCAGCGACGCCAGTTCCTCTTCATCGTCTTCTTCTTCCTCCGCCTCCTCTTCTACTTCCGACTCTCCATCGTGTTCCAACCCGTCCTCCCCGCGATACCCTCAGGACTCGGAGTCTGTGGTTTCCATGGACACCAACTCCAGCTCCGCATCTTCCTGCGGGTCTGACAGCAGCGAGGATGAGGGTGCCGTCACGATGAACGGGCAGCACCAAGACGCCTTCACGTTTCCCCAGCAGAGGTCGCCGTCGCAGGGCCGCGCCTCGCCGCCGTCCGGTACGGATTGCGGCGGCCGCATGGAGGAGCAGCAGGACACCTCCAGCTGCTGGAATGACAATCCAGCTGTGGGAGGATACCAGCGCTGTCCGTACTCCAACTCTGCCTACAGGGAGGAGAGGGCGGCGTACCAGCAGCAGCTCGAATGCAATCCATCCGAGGAAAACCACAGACAGGAAGAACGTTACACCCAGAATGCCTTTAGCTACAACAGACCAAACAGCTGCATGAAAAGTCGAGCATATCTGGTGAGTAATCCCCCAATAAATACACATAAACTCATAAACTTGGAAACATTTGCTTCACGCCCTCTGTTCTTTGCTCTCGAAAGGTTTGCCCGATGAACACCTCTCCGTACGTAGACCCCAACAAGCCGAGTCAGGAGATCTGGGAGGAGTTTTCCCTGAGCTTCACCCCCGCTGTGCGGGAGGTCGTGGAGTTCGCCAAGAGGATCCCGGGTTTCCGTGACCTCTCCGAGCACGACCAAGTGAGCCTGCTGAAGGCTGGAACGTTTGAGGTGAGAAGCCAGCCGGGCTCGATGTTTCTGCTCATCCTGAAGTTCCACAGGGCTGTGCGCTCGGGTCATGTTTCCTCCCTGAGACTTTTTGTACATCTTTATTAATCCCCCAAAAAAGCTAATTTTACAAGCATATCCACCATATCATAATGCCAATTAGAGCTGAAACGATGGATCATGAATCGTATTAATCGATTATTCAAATAACTGGAGCATACAGAAGAAACAATGCTATTTGCTTAAAAAGCAACATACTGAGAACAGTGATTGAGCTAAAACTGTAAAAAATATTTTCTATTCAAGATAAAAACACCTTTGTCTGTAAATATGTTTTAACCAAAACTAAAGTGACATTGTGTTAGCTTCACCCAGTTCAGATCCACTAAAAGAACACTATATGATCGCATTTTAGATAATAAAATGTTTACTTTAGTATTTAAAAAAGAAATCAAGTTGTTTGCACTTTAAACGTATAGATAAGCTTGAAAGGTTAAAGAAAAATGTGTAGAATATCCGACAGAATAATCTATTACTAATATACAGCCCTAATGCCAGTTTCAAAAAAGAAACATACATCATGATAAATAAAACCACTACAACATTCAAAATACAAAATAGAATAATTTAAAAGGAAAAAATACAAATGCATGCATAAAAAGAAAACTGCAAACATAATATGTGTATCCACTGTAAGGGAGTGGATTACTAGGGTTGTTTTTATCAAGCTTCACCCCTAAAATTAAAATAAAATCAGATCTTCTGAGCTAGTCTACCCAACTTTGCCACTATAATCTGTAAATTGTTCCTGTGATTGAGAAGGTGTGTTATTTTGTTCCATTTTATACATGTCAAATTTTATTTCCATCTAGTCATCTGGGGTTGGTTTCATAAAGAATTAAGACAAATATTTTGAAATTCATGCCCATAACTGAAATAGATTTTACGGCTAAGCTTAGAAAGCTGAGGAAAAAGGGAGATCTGATCATTTAAAATGTTTGTTCCTGATATTCAGGTGCTGATGGTCCGCTTCGCTTCCCTGTTCAACATGGCCGAACGGACGGTCACCTTTCTGAGCGGCAAACGCTACAGCCTCGACACGCTGAGGTCGCTGGGCGCCGGCGAGCTGCTCAACTCCATGTGCGAGTTCAGCGAGAAGCTAGCGGCTCTGCGGCTAAATGAGGAGGAAATGAGCCTCTTCACCGCTGTGGTGCTCGTCTCAGCTGGTAAGATCCCAACATTCATCACTGTTTTCTGCTAAGGATGCGATTTATGGTCGATTAATGGTTTACTAGATTAAATTAGCTCCACTCAATTATAACGGTTTTCATGCTGCTTTTAGTATTGTAGTTTGGCTGCCATCCAGCAGAGGGCGCCGCTGGTCATCTCTAGGGAGGGAAACGGCTGAAACAGAGTCCGGTGTGGAAAGCCATTTATGTGGTTCTGTTTTGAAATATAAACAGTCGACAAGCTCCTTAAATTATCACCTTATTTTTGAATTTATGTCGCTCATTCAGCCGAACTGCATGGCGGAGAATTTAAACATGATGGCAGCAATACGAACGGAGTTGATGAGTTAATGCACTTCATGGAGCAAGGTTTTAACTTTCCTTTAACCACAGATGATACTTGCATATGAACATCTCTCTATTGATGGCGGGGAATTAAGTGTTAAATGTTTTATTCGGTTAATCTTTTATTTTTCTATTCAGAAACCTAAGAAATATAAGTGTAAAATGGGGCAAAACCACAAATTTCTGTTTATTCAGTTAATATTTAATGCAGTTACAAAAAAACTAATAGAATGATGGATTAATAATTTATAATTTTTCTGTTTTGTTCTCAACTAGCTCATTTTTGAAGAACAGTTTTGTTTCCAGAGACTTCATAATTCATTTTATTTGTCATTTTGTTGATTTATTTTGGATATTTAAAATGCCTTCCAGTTCCAGCGGTAAATGTTCGTTAGAATTTAAAGTTTCTTGATGCATTATTATGCCGTTACCGTTACATTATTTGAAAATGGTCTCAAAACAACAATACTATCATTTATAGAAATAACTTCTGGGACAAATGTGTTATTGTGACAGCTAATTACAGCTGACAAAATAACCTTAAAATTATATTTTTAAATCAGCATGTGAAAAACTTACTTATGTTATGGAAAGACAGTCGGCCGTCTTGACACAAAAGAAAACTTTTTTTCTTTAAATCAAACATCAACTTCAGATGGACTCATTAATCAATAACTTGCATCCGTATTTTCTGCACATTCAAATCAAAACGTTTCCTTCAGTAGTTTTAACGTCATCTCTTTATTTGTGGTTCAGATCGATCGGGCATCCAGGACTTGAACTCTGTGGAGGCCCTGCAGGACAAACTGATCTGGGCTCTGAGGAACCTGGTGATGCAGAACCACGGCGACGAGTCCGCCACCACCTTCACCAAGCTCCTGCTAAAGCTTCCCGAGCTGCGTTCGCTCAACAACATGCACTCTGAGGAACTGCTGTCATTCAAAGTGCATCCATGAAGGCTTCCTATAAGGGCGGACGATTTGTTGACCTCCACCTGGACCTGACCCCTGACCCCCAACCAACTCAGCTGCGTGTTTGTCTGGAATGGATGAAGTCGTTTTTTTACTCTGGGGGTCTGAAGAGAGAACATAAAGTTTACTGTATTTATGGAAGAGATTTGCACGTTGCACACAGACACACAAATGCACGTGTGTGTTGGAGGGTTTTAGTTGGATGTATTTTTATTTTTAAAAGGAAGTACTATAAAAAAAAGATAAAATAATGCAATGCAGTTTTTTGTTTTTTACATCTGTTTCCTCCAAAAGCCATTAATTCCAAAGTGTATTTTTGATCGGGTGAATGTGGGAGACATTATATACTGTATCTTACACGTTTGTCGGGTCCAATAGTTTATTCTGTGTGGTGAAACGCTGCAGCAAATGCATTGCCGAATGTGTGCTCACCGCTAAATGCATGGCTGTACTTAATTCTAAGTATTAATCTGGATCTTTCCTGTCATGTCGATCAGCATCAGCTCATTGTTTCCGTGTACATAGCGTTGCATCTTTCCTGTTTTGTCTTATTTAATATTGTTTACGTGGGCACAGCGTGGTCATTTCTGCAGGAAAAGCAAAAACACTACATTTGCACATATTCTGGAGCAGAAGATGGAGTGTGCTGCATCATGTAAATGTTTTGCCATTTTCCCACTTTCTGATTCTCTCTCTTTTTTTTAATCAAACTGTGTTTCAGCATAGCACTGAACTTTGACCAGTTTTTCCTCATTCACTATGTTGAAATATCTACTGGCAACACTGCCATCTGTAAATAGTTATACAAAAACATATATGTGAAATATATATATATATATATAAATATCTTATGAAAATAGACTATAAATATATAATATAGTATGAATAAAAATATGTGAAAAATTGTTTTTAAGTGTCTTTTTTTAAGTTTGTCTTGCTGCAGTGAGTTTTCTTCTCCAGCAGGTGGAGCTAAATGTCCAAGTGATCCGATGGAGGAAAAAAAGAAAAACCGAGTTATCTTCAACACATGTACTGTAAAAAAACAAAATCTTACCAAGAATGTTTGTCTAGTTTCTAGTGCAAATATCTTACAGCACTGTCATGAAGAATCATACAGTAAATAATGACACTTTTAATGCAAAGTTGGCACTTTTAATGGACTTTTAATCCAATTTTTAAAGCAACTTTGGATTAAAATTGTCATTATTTATTGAATGACACTTCAGTCATAGACATTCATTAAGACTCCTTCATGTTCATGACGGATGTTATGTCATGTTTATGACAGTCATGTCAATCTTATGCACACCCCTTCAAATAAAGTGTTACCATTTTGTCTTATTACAAGTGTACTAAGAAATTTGAAATTGAAACTAGTTTCAGTTTTTCATAAGATGAATTCTTTACATATCAGATTTGATCATGTTTTGTGTTACAGAAACTACAATTTAAAAGGTCTTGGCAAAGAAACAAGAAAACTAAAGCCACCAGATTCAGAAAATTAGTGTTGGAACATCAGTTTGGAGGAAATTATTGGGAGACAAAAAAACAAAACAAAGATTAGGATGAATTAAAGTGCTAGTTAGTCCTTAAAGCCAGGAAATTACTGGTTTGAATCCAAGCTGTTTTCTATCAGGCAACAAAAATGAGAAAAATACTTATAAGTTCAGCAACAGTGGTTTCAGACTTTGTTCAGTTTTTTGGTATTCTCTGCATCAAAACGAAAAAAAAAAAATTGGGATCCTCTTAAGGTAGAGATTAAAATTCCAACAAAACTTTCTATGTACGTATAAAAAAAGGCAGCAGGAATCCAACATGAGGTCCATTTACTTTTTGACTTCACCATGAGGTTTCTGTGATCTGGATTCAAACACAGGCAAATGGAGCAGCTAACTCACTTCCTAAAAATGCAAATTCAGCTTGTTTGAATAAGAAATTATGTTTTAAGACACCAACAAGTTGAAAGTACACAAAGTAACAAGGCTCGATATAAAGCTTTACATTTTTAAAATAATTGAGTCAGACTTGGGTTCTAATGAAACAACCAGCAAACGTTACAAAAGTTTAGCATTTTTCACACTGAAAATTTAGACGTAAAAGATTCAATCTGTGATTCACACCTTTCTTATTTGGTTGTGCTGTTTTTTGCATTTAGAGTTAATTTTGCTGACTTGATGCCAATTAAAACTTTGCTGATGGTAGAAAACAAACAATCTTCCCATTCACACAAGCTAAAGCTTTTATCTTAATGAACCTTTGTTGTTTATGTCGGTTTCTGTGGCACATGGTTTGTTTTCTCATTAAAAAACTGAGCTTGGCACTAAAATTACCAATGAATTAAAACTCCCAAACCTGCATGCCAGTACTCAAAGTATGACAGTTTGTTAGGGCCACTGTAGATGGAAAAAAGGAGCAAATTTCAGCCAATAACTCAGAAATCTTTAGATTAATCTCAGAAAATTTCTGCGTTTCAAAAGTTTAACATTTTCAACTTCTTTTGAAGGTTAGAAATTTCCTTGTAAAAGACAAAGTGTTGTCTTTTAAATAACTTCTTGAAGGTTCTCATTTGTACAATGGTGTAATTTAAAAAACCTACAAATATTGCATCTAAATGTCAACATTTGCTTATGTAAATTTCGTGAAGGACTGCACATTTCTCATCTTCTTCCCATCTTAGAGAGCTGAGACGTCAAGCTTTGAGCACCAACCTGTTAACCTCGTGAGTATTGCTTTTACATTTTAGCAGCTATTATTGAGTTAAAGATTTTATTATTTTTGATAGGTTTCGTTTCATCAGCATTCATAACAACTTATTCAACTAATTTACCCATAATTGAGAGTTTATCATTTTCAGCATATTTTCCAGAGATCAATTATCTTTTAATTTAATTTATTTATATCTAAAAAATTGAATCAACTCCAAAAAACAGGAATTTTGTATTGCTTTTTGACTAATCACCTGACTCTGGTAATGCTATGATTTGAATTTTGTAAATCTAATTAAAAAGTTCCAAAAATAAAAAAAAGAATCAAATGAATATAAATTAGATAGAAAACTTATATTTTGGATATTTTGCTTGTCATTTTTTATTTACCCTATAATGAGTAAATCTAAAATGTCTTTCCATTTTATACAGGACTATATTTATATTTTCTAGTTGTTTTATAATTGTTTGCTGTTGCAGAAACCTCTACAATGAACAAGCAAACGGTTGGAACAGCACTCCTCTTTGGTAAGAGCCTAAAAAACAGTTAAAAATTTCTCACTTCTAGCTGCTCTGGTGACAGAGAAGTTAAATAAGCATCTCTTCAGAAAATTTAATTACTAATTAGTAATGTAAAATATCAACATTTATTTCAAGACATCACAAGTATTTTTTTTATTGCAAAGTAATCTTAGTTGTGTCATCTTTCCCTATGGAGACGACCGGCTGCCAAGACCGTAAGAGCAGGAGACATGTCTTAGCATTGTCCATCATGCTTATGTACATGCTGCAATAAGCCACTGTTCTTCCCACACAGCGGAGCCTGACCTTAATTCGCAGGCTAGTTAGCATGGCCACCGATGATAGCAGATAAACCTTACGTTGTTTCTCCACCATTAGCACAACTGCAGCAAAATGGCAATCTTGAGCTTGTACACACTGGAACATACATAAGCATGATTGACAGCACAAAGACCCTTCTCCTGGTTCTGATTGATTGTTTCTAACCAGAGCGTGTATTTCAGCAGATAGCAGTAGGACCACATGGTGAAGAGATAGGAGTTAGATTTTTTTCACACATCACCTGTCCCATATTATTGGCCTTTTGGAACTATGTCACCTAATTACGCTGAGCCATGATGGACGTGGGAAGTGAGGGCAGGAGTATGTAAGTGTTTTTTCCAGTATAGTCTTGGCTTTTATTTGTTCAAGTCACGCTAATTTGTCTGTGGAAGTAGCACAGCTAGTTGGGGTACATAGACGCCAGTATTTACAAAATCTGGAAACTAGCTTAACTACTGATCACTTTCTTCCTCTTGACATGTTTTTTGATTTGATTAAATTGCACCATTTTGCCAAAAGTTAAGCCACATGATATTTTATACCAATATGTCTTTAGTTGCGTTTGCAGAGCCATAAGACTACTAAGCTCCTACTAATCTTTTATTTATATTGATGCATTTTATTATCATCATTTACTTATTTGTTTTATTATTTGTGCTCAATATGTACATCTTAAATGTGCAGTTGAATGAAAGTCTGTGTATGTCTTACCAGTTTTTTGTAAGCTAGGCTACGCTGTTTGTGCATTTTTTCCATGATTACAAATAATTAGTTGCGTACCCAGTATAAAATGTAATATTTTATTGCATCTGAGTAAGCTTACTAACTTATTAAATATATGAACGTTAATCTTCTTACCTTGTAAAATGTTTTTGCTGCAAATCCGTGATCAAGCCGAGGGTTTGCAGTCATAATGATTGACAGCTGCTGCTATCCTTCACCGTCTCTTTTCCTCATCAAAAAGTTTACGATAAAATGAAAAGTTTGGTTAGCATCCTCATCCGTTTGTCGACCGCGCAGCACCCTGTGACCATTTTTACAGTCAAATCTACAAAATAAAAGCAATATTAGGCAACAAATTCTGTTTTTTGACACGCTGTACAGGAGCTAGTGGGCTCACTGGTTTGGACATCCATCATGGCGGAGCGCGCGGCGTTCTGAAGAGCAGAGCGTGACGTCAGGCGCAAAAGGTCAAATAAATTCGCTTCATGGAAATTCTCCAATTTCGAAAAAAACTCGTTTTAGCTCTAGCCCCCAAAAGTGCAATGGAAAAACTTTTTTTTACCTATCATCGAGTCATATGATTAACAACCGGATGTTGTTACTGGCGCAAACCACGAAGAAGAAGACAACAGAAAGTAGTTGGAGGATTATGGTGCGGCATGTTTTTTAAAGACTTACAGTGTTAACAAACATATTCGCATGTGATTTAATGGAAACACTACAATTGCTCAATTATGTGTGGGGTGACGGTTTCGGAATATTTAAAAAGTTTTGCGCTCATTTGTAATGGAAACGCAGCTATTGCTAGCTAGCTATCACAAATGCCTGATGAGGATCTATTATGCAAAATTGGTGGTGGTGGGGTGAGCGGGTTGCACATTTTGGATATTTGATCATTACTTCTGTAACAATTTCCTACATTAAGCACAAAATAATCCATAAACCTAATTTAGTAATCATTACCTTCAACCATTTCTTTTTCAATATTCAGGTTTTTGTCTGGGCTCCTGCTTGCAGTTCCCTCTACGAAAGTACTACTATGTTGACAAGTTAGTGACCTGGCCTCAAGCTCAGCAATACTGCAGGGAGCATTACACCGACCTCGCCACGTTTGAGAGCATGGACGACATAAACAGACTGGAACCTAATATTTCCTATACTTGGGCCTGGATCGGACTCTGGGATGATCCGAATGTTTGGAAATCTGAAATGGGCAACGAGTCCAACTCCTGGAGATGGTCTGCAACTGGAGAAACCAGTAAAACTGGTTACCAGTCGTGGGCCACTGGTGATCCAGACTTCGGATATTCAGGGGAGATGTGCACGTTAATGGTTAATGGTGGGCAGTGGTATAATGGTAACTGTGATGTGGAACTCAAATTTATTTGTTACAATGGTGAGTAAAAATGTAGAGTTTATACATTTTGGTATAAAAAATGAAGTTAATTTAAATTTGACTAACTTTTGTGTTTATTACAACAGGGTATAGGGCATGCAAAAAAAAGAAAATATGAGACTGTGACTTTATTCTCAAAATATTCACTTTATTCTAGAATTACTTTTATTCTCGCAATATTTATTTGCTTATTATTATGACTTTATTCTAACATTATTTGGACTTTATTCTCATATGACTTTATTCCTGTAATTTTATTTATTTATTAGTGACACTAACATTCTGTCGTAGTTTGCTTCTTTTAAAATAAAACATGCTTTTGTTTTTATGCAGTTACAGAGCACAATCTGAAACAATTTGTGTTCATTGCAACTTTGAAAACATGGAGTTCTGCTCAAACATACTGCAGAATGCATCACACCGACTGGGCAATGATTGAAAATGAGGCAGAAAACTCCGAAGTCAGACACTTAATTCCAGTTGGAGTCGATGTTTGGATCGGTCTGTACCGAGTGCCATGGAGCTGGTCTGACAAGAGTCCCAGCCGATTCCAACGATGGGGCAATTCCGAACCAAACAACGTAGAGGGCATCCAGCACTGTGTCTGCGAGAATACACTACATCAGTGGGGTGACGAAAGGTGTCAAGCCATCAAAGTCTTCATTTGCGAACAAGGTGATTGTTAAATAAGATGCTATGTCAAAAAACTTGATTTTTTAACAACGCTGTAGTAGGGACGAATTTTGAGATCAATCTCTGAAAATTTCTAAAGAAAAATAAAAACATTTCTGAGCTTGAAAAGTCAAAAATTTCCTTGAAAAAAATTCTGAAAGTTTCAGTCTCAGAAAATTTATAGAACAAAATATGTAAAATCTTGGAAATTTCAGAGTTTGAAAAGTCAAAACATTTGCTGGAAAAAAACAAAACAAAAATTTAGACTAATCTCAGAAAAGTCCAAGGAAAATCTTCTAAATTTATGAGATGGAAAAGTTAAAAATTACTAGAACAAAACTCAGAAATTTAGAGATTAAACTTAGAAATGTCATAGAAAAAAGTTTGGAAAATTTTGAGTGAGTGCTTGAAAAATACTGAGATTTTGAAATTAATCTCAGAAATTTTAATAAAACTTGGACATTTCTGAGTTTAGAAAGTTAAAAATTTGCTGGAAAAACTTAAATTTTGATCATCTCAGACATTTTCTTGAAAAAACATGGAAATTTCAGAGTTTGAAAAGTCAAAATATTTCTGGGAAAAAAGTCAAATTTTGATATGAATCTCAGAAATGTTCTAGTTTTTTTTCCAAGTAAAGTTTTTACTTTTTAGATTTACAAATTAACTCACTTTTCTCAAATTTACTCCTTTTTTCTAGAAAGGCTGTAATACGCCATCATAGTTTTGTCTTGTGGTTGTGACACGGCTTATTTTTTTCTGCTCAGTGGTAAAAACGAGCATCACTGTGAAAATGATGATGACGAGCGACGTCGATCTGACCGGTCCAGCCGTCAACGCCCAGGTCCTCCAGCAGGTAAAGAGACCACATTTCCTTTTACTTGTCTCAATATAAATAAAGGAACGTGACAAAATGTACCCTTCCTCAGCTTGGCACCTTGCTGACAAACCGGGGATGGACAGATTTCAAAGTGCAATGGAAGATTATCTCCAAGAAAAACAAAGAAAACTGAATGCAGCAAATTAACTGCTGATTTATAGGCCTTGTGAGTTCACCTTTTGGTCAAATCAGATTGCAAATGATTGTAATAGAAAGTAATGGTATCTTAGGTTTTAAAGGGGACCTATTACACAAAATTCACCTTTGGTACATCTTTATACTTACATTTGGCTTTCAACTGCTTCTAAGAACAGTTGAAGTACTTCAAAAGACTGGTTTGGGGCTCAATAAAATATTTTTTAATTGAATTGAATTTTGGGAGAAAAAAAAGAAAAAAAAAGCACCAAGCCGTTTTTAGGCAGCAAGTTATGGTTGTTTTGGTGTCTGAAAAATGAGTCACAGTCAGGCACTGTGCCGTTTCCTAGCAACCCCAGCCCGTCGCCTAGCAACCCAAGCTGAGTTCCGCCATGTTTGGGCAGCTGGTTTTACCGCTGAGTACGTTGTTCAACGGAAAAGACCAGTGTTTTATTGTTGACTTACCATCCAGAAATATTACTTAATAATGATTTTGTGCAAAGAAAATGTAACAAGCCTGTTTTTTATACCTGTTCAAGGCAGCATAACAGGTCACCTTTAAAACAAAATACCTGAAAATAACAAATTAGCGCTTTAGCATATCATAAAGCTGCCAATGTAAAATGAAGCATGAACAGATAAACTAAAAATGTGTAGCTGAATTTCCTCTATCCACTTGTAGAAGATATAACCACATAGTCACTGGAACCGTTTAAGCATCCCTCATTTGATTAATAGTCTTGTTTTTAATAGAGTTGAACTGTAATGTCAGGCTGTTTTGCTTTTGTTTAAACTTTAAACTGTATCAACTGTGACGAGTTTCTAGATTAGCTCAATTTCCTCAGCAAGGAAATTAAGTTTAGTAGCTTAGTATTTTTGTGTAATTGCAAGTCATAATAGAATGTGCAAAATGTAAACGAGACAATGCATGTATTTTTCTTTCTATCTATTCTTAATCTGGTTGTGCAAACAAATCCAGGTTTACTTACTGGTTTGTATTTGATTTGATTGATAATGTAGCGTAAGAAAATATAAGACCACCATATAATATCAATATGTTCTGCATTCTGTTTTAGTTCTAAAAGAGCTTTTAATAAAACTTTTAAATTAAAAAAAAGCAAAAAAAATTGGCAGAATGATTTTATTTTGAAGTTACAGATTGAGGCAGACTAAATACAAAAGACACCAGACATTTTTTGGGATTAATTAAAAGGAAAAAAAAAACTTACATAATTTTTCTTACACTTCACAACTATATGCTACTTTGTGTTGGTCTATTACATGAAATCATAATAAAATACATTGAAGTTTCTGTTTGTAATTTGACAAAAACGTAAATAAAAAAAACAAAAAAAACGTTAAAGTACTTCAAGGAGTATTTTAAGCTACTGCATGTGAAAGCTTTAGTTATGGACAACTTTATCCCTGTTTTCATATAAAATTATAATTTAGAAATTGCATTTAGTGTTTTCTGATTTGAACATTTGTTTGATGATCTAAAACATTTACTACAAGCATGACAAATTACTAAAAACAGAGGAAATCTGCAAGGAGAAAAATACTTCTGTACAGCACACAGTATACTTGCAGGGTAACTTTTTATTTATTTACATTAAATTGCTTAGAGAAATCCACCCTGATCAAATATACCATCTTGCTAAGACAAAGAAATGACTTACAAAGATGTACCTCAAAGACAAACTTTGCATATGAAAATCAAAAGAAGCACCGTGAATTTTGATGAAGGCGCCTTCCTTTCAATCCAAATAAGATGACGTCTAAACTTGACCTCAGTAGTACTGCCTTTGTGAATTATAAAAGGCAGATGAGATGGATTAAAAAATATATATATATACTTATATTTAACTAAAAGTAAAACTTGGAGAAATTAATAAATTAAGTTCAGGTTTATGTTACACGTCTCAGCTCATAGTGGACAATTGTAACAAATGATGTTTTGTTTTTTTTCTCGTTTTTTTCTTCTTCTGCTTCCCCTTTGATCTTGGTGGAGAGCCTGTAACGATGAACAGTGGAAAAAAAAAGAACGACTCTTCTTCCCCAAACTCTGTCTCTTTATTACAATTTCTTGAAATTATGAAATCATTAACATTTCTTAGTACAATCTTATCCTTGTGTCCTTGTGTTGTTATCAAACGACCACATAGCGTTCACTTCAGTAAATAGTATCAACTCCCACCAACTGTGACAGTATCAAATTGCCAAATTAAACAATTCACCAATTAATTTAGAGCTCACAGATGTACATAAAAAAAAACATTTCTCAAAATTTCAAGGGCACTAATTTCTTTGAGTCATAATAATTATGAGAGGATTAATTATGTTAAATAATTTAACATGGACATGTTATAATGAACAAATATACTTTAAGCTCTAATGGGCTTTGAATAACTATATAACTGACCATACAGTTTAATTGATTACACAGTAGGGGAGAAATAGTAACATCTATAATAATAGTAATAAAATTCCCTTTGAACAGATAACACAACGCATGTCAGGGTACCATTGTTTGATGGTTAGCGCCGTTAGCGATCTTCAAAACGGCCGTTAGATGACCGTTGTAGCTAAAATGTAGCTAATTGCGATCCTAACAAATCACTCTTTTCTCTTTTATTTTTGAATGTTTGAGCATGTCTATGTATGAAATCATGAAATCAGATCTAAATTAACTTGTTACTCCACATTTTTAGAGGGGGGGCAGCCCTCACCAGATTTTCTGAACTATCAACAAGTGATGATTAAATTATCCCAGTTTATAGTGTATCACATTTACAAAACTTTGTTTTTGACAAATTAATAATTTTTGTTTTAAGATTCAAGAAATGAATAAATGAAATTCAGATTTACATTTGCAGCTGAACTATCCAGACTTTGGGAAGTTTTGTTTTCCACATTCAGTTCTATTTTTTAAATTTCTTTTCATATGGATTCAAGATGAAAAAAATTATTTAATTGAAAGCTTTGTCTCTTTGAGATAATAAAAATGAACCTGCAAATACCAAGAGCCTCCATTTGTAAAGTTGTTTATCAAGTCCAAAGCGCTTTACACTCATCCATTGACACACATTCACACGCTGATGGTGGTAAATTACCAGGAACCAAAGCTGCCGTGGGGCATCAAGGCATCACCGGACCCTCTGACCACCACCAGCAGGTAAAGAGGGTGGAGAGTTTTACCCAAGGACACAGTCTGCTTGGGTACAGAATAAATCTCTACATCCAAATCCAGGAAGCTCTTCACAGACACCATGTGGCGACCTAGAGTTAATCTACAATTTGAACAAAGGTCAAACTGGAGACTAAAGATTTTTTAACATTTGTTAGATTTTCAGCTGCTGCGGTTCGCTTTTACAGTGTCAAACGAAAAACCTGTTCCCCTCCTCGCCTGTGGGGGGCGTTGAACTAAGAACCACTAAAGGAAACAACAAGAAAACCTCTGAAGAAGACACTGAACACAACTTCCTTCTCCACAAAATGTCTCCGCCCCTTTTTGTTTGCTGCAGAGGTGTACTTGAATGTAAATGAAAATGGAGCTGCTTTAGCTCTTAGCAGTTGTTGGATTTCTCTTTTGTCTTTGGGGGGAAAAAAGACCAACCGTTTGATTTCAACCGCTAGCTCGAGGTCAGCACATTTGTTTTGGTTGTATTTACCCAGAACACTTTGCGTTTTAATTAGCTTTCTGCATTTCAAGTGACCACCAGCCCATCATATGCATTCATATCGTGACTGAGTTCACTTAAACCGAACCGAGGACTAGATTTTTAGACGGACCAGAGTTCTTTTTTTGTTCCAAATCAGAGTTTTATTCACATTCACATCTCTCTAAAACAAACCAGACTAACTAACTAAAGTGGCCAAAACCTGGCTGGTGTGAATGCAGCCTAAACTAAATGAGATTCAGATGACAGCAGAGGATCATTAATGTTTGTGTATGCTGCTGAACGCGGTTGCCGGTGGATTAGAGAACCTGAGGAAACATGCAAAGAGGTAAGATTAGCCATGCAGGCGACGTCATCCCTAATTAAACGACTTCTTCAGCGCCAGGACGACATGGAAGCTGAGCTCATTGATCAGGAGGGCCGCGCACGCCGAGATAACATAAGGCCCCAAGCTACGGCCCGCGGGCTGGATCCGGCTCGCCTCCTCATTTGGTCTGGCCCCCTGAACAATACCAGAGCGCATTCAGTGTTTTTTTCATATATATGTGGATTTTTCTTCAACCACCAGGGGGGCTCTTGAGCAGATATGAAACTTAGTTTTCCCTCAATGGAATATATACTAGTCAGTACCAGTCACCGTTTCACTCACGGTTTTTTACCATTTGCATTCTGGGTAAAAATCTCTACAAACGCTAATATGTCGTCGGCAGTCGTAATGAAGAAAGAAAATGTGCAGATAGCTATGTTGCAAGAGACACATCTTACATCTGGGGAACATGAAAAATTAAAAAGAATGGGCTTCACCAAAATATATTACTCATCGCATAAATCTGGTCTTAGACGGGGTGTAGCCATATTAATATCATAGAGAGTTCCATTTCAACTTATTTCTGAAACCAACGACAATATTCATTAATAACAGGGAGAATAGATGGAACCAGTATATCACTATGTAATGTATACGTTCCACCTGGCAGTGACTTTTCATTTTATAAAAAACTATTTGATTAATGGGACAATCAACGGGTATACTTATTTGTGGAGGAGATTGGAATATATGACTTAATCCATGGTTGGACTCTTCACAACAAATTCCCCAAACATCTTTACAAAAAAAAGATTAAAATTCTCATGTCAGAATACGATGTTATAGATATCTGGAGGAGTTTATATCCAACTAGCCGTGATTATACTCATTTCTCTCATGCACATACGGTATACTCTAGAAAAGATTTTCTTTACTTTTAAAAGAGATTGCCATAAGATATGTAACTGTGAGATAGGCAACATTAACCTCTCTGATCATGCCCCCTTATTATTAACTTTAAAATTAGATGAGGACCCTAAAAATACACAATGGAGATTAAATACGAGTGTACTGAATGACCTCCAATTTACAGAACTAATCAAATCTGACATAAACACGTTTTTAAAAGAAAACAATAACAGAGAGGTTAGTCCAGAAATAGTTTGGGATGCACTAACAGTTATGAGGGGTAAAATTATATCTTTTTGTGTCCAAAAAAGAGAGCAAACCAATTAAAACTATTAGAATTAAACAATGAAATAAAAGAGGTTGAGACAAAACATAAGAGAATTAAAACCAGAACATAGTATAAAGCTTAAAATATTAAGAAATAAACTTAATGCAATGTATCTACAAGAAATATGGAAAAAGATTATCTATACTGAACAAAGATATTATGAATCAGGTGCCAAATTTGCTAAACTCTTGGGGAGAAAATTACAAAAACAACAAGCAGATAACACGATATACAAAATAAGGGACCCAAATTCTGAGAGGTGTGTGTATAAACAAAATGAAATCCAACAAGTTTTCCAAACTTACTATATACAATTATACACACAACCAAGCTTAAAAGATGGGCAGCAAATTAAACAATTCCTTGAACAACTTAACCTACCTGTTCTGTCGGATGATCAAAATCAAAGGTTAATGTTGTTTTCTGCAAATTCAGTTGAATATCTGAGTCCAAAACAAAACAATTTTATCGTGTTAACGAATATATGAACAAAAACATTGGTTTCGCATTTGTTTTGTGCTCAAATACAGACAGAAAAAGATTAAATATGTAGAGCAATATTTTTCACCAGATGTAATAAATCATAAAATGTATTCAGTCTGAATATTTCAGCCCAGGTTTGATGTTTTGAGTTAGAGGTTTTTTAAAAAGATTCGCCGGATCATTATGAATCAAACTTAATTCAACAAACAAGATGATGTCAGTGATGCTGCATATTTCGATGTTGATCCGATACAAAGTAAATACTGGGGCGGTATCACCGATTCCGATGCTGATAGTTTTAAAGATTCATGTGTTTTCAAACACCGTGATATTAATATGAGTTACAGCAACATTTAGTTTCCCTTTGGGAAAAAGTAAAGTATTTTTGAATTTGAATTTCACTACAATACAGCTGTTTAATGTTGTTTTCTGCAAATTCATGGTTGAATATCTGAGTCCAAAACAAAACAATTTTATCATGTTATCAAATTATATGAACAAAAACAACTGTTTGTTCATATATTTAAACAAAAACACCTTTCCATAAGGTGGTTTTGTGCCGTTACCTAGCAACCACAGCAAAGCCCACCCCGTTACCTAGCAACCTAAACTGAGTTCTAGAGCAGCTGGTCAGCTGACCAGACTAATATCTCATTATATAAGAATGATTTTGTGCACAAACATGTAATGAACAATGGGATGTTCATTACATGTTTATAGTTCATAAACATGTAATCAGACCTAATCTGTTCAAGGAAGAACAGTAGGTAACCTTTAATTATGCTGAATTTTTATGTATTCAGCATAATTAATCCACACTTTCAGGAGAGATTTCTTTCATTCTAAGATATGTCAAAGTTGTAAAAATAAGGGAAAGATTTTCACCAAAGTCAAACTTTGCATATGAAAATATCGTAAGCATCATTTGTACATTCCTCCCTGAAGGTCAGAGTCGCTGCTGTTTCCGCTGTTTTTGCATTTGATACAAAACTACTGTAGTTTTTTTCTGGAACATGTTTTCCAGAACTGAGAAGTAAAAGTCTGACTGAACTTTGGTCAATAAAATCCAGACATAAACCAAATGTTTCAGCATCTACAGCACTAATATCACTGGTGTCGACTAGAAATGGGTTGTTTTCCAGTGACAAACTATAGCAAAATTTTCCTGTAAGGTAATTTTGCATAAACAAATGATTATAAAAACACAAATAGATATGGTTTTCCTGTGAACTGATTTTCCATTCTATTAGTCCTGTGTATATTTATATGTATTTGTTAACTCTGAACAGGTGGGTTTTAAGTCGAGATTTAAAGGCACTCAGTGATTCAGCTGTTTTACAGTTTTCTGGAAGTTTGTTCCA
>NW_006800270.1:66017-70339 GCF_000485575.1 Poecilia formosa
TTAGCTTATTTTATCAGAAACTGTAGAGTGCTCACTATTTAGAAATGGTATTAGATACTTAGCAACCCTGAACAGGAGCACTTAGCTTACATACTTTAGAACAACATTAGATTCGTTTTCTTTCCTTTTTTTCTTTCCTTTGGTTTATTTTGTTTGTATTTCCTTTTAACTCATGTAAAGCACTTTGAATTGCCTTGTTGCTGAAAATGTGCTATATAAATATAATTACCTTAACTAACCTTAAAACTGGTTACCAGTTGTGGGGCTCTGGTGAGCCAAACTTTATAGAAGGAAAGGAGATGTGTGTGTGACACTTGAAGTGAAATAATCTGCCAGTGTAGCAAATACTTTTTCATCAATATTTAGGAAGTACTGACTTAAAATAAACTCCTGTTTCTTGCTGAAAAGTTACTGGTGAGTTAGTTTTATTTCAAGTTTAGCAAAATATTTGTACAAGAAAAGACCAAAATACTTAGCAAGATTTTGTGTTTTTGCAGTGTGTTGAGTCACAATCAACAGCAACTACACTGTTACCTAGCAACCCAAGCTGAGCTCCAGCAGGTTTAGTCAGCTGGTTTTACTGCTATATGTGTTGTACAATGGCTGCTGGAAAAGAGAAGTGTTTTGTTGTTGACTTACTATTCAAAAACCTCTTGCTGCATTCTTTCTGGTGATGAAGGAGGCTCCACTTCTGCTTTTCGAAGACATGCAGTTGTATAATTGCGTGGACAGCAGCTGTTTATTTGGATTTAAAGTGACAGAGCCCTAAAACATCTAATTCGGAAACATGTTTTGAATGGCCCATAGACTTATCCCAAGCTGTTCAAGGAAGCATAATAGGTTGCCTTTAATGTACACCTATAACAAGCTCAACCTTTGTTTTTATGCAGTTACAGAACAAATTGTGAAACGATATATGTGTACAACTGTGAGCACATGGAGTGCAGCTCAAACGTACCGCAGAATGCACCACACCGACTTGGCAATGATCGAGATCGAGGCAGGAAGCTCAGCAATCACAGCAGTGATTCAAAATGACAAAGTTTGGATTGGTCTGTACCGGGTGCCGTGGCATTGGTCCGACAAAAGCCCAGCTTCCTTCCTCAACGAGTTCCACCACCATAAACAACTACCCCAGTAATCAGCTCCGTTTTGTTCAGGATCCTGCTCACCAGTGGGCCAACGATGAATGTAGGAACAAAAGACCTTTTATCTGCCAACAAGGTAACTACTAAATTAGAAATTCAGGAGCATGTAATCGAAATATCTCATTTTATGACATAAATTACTTTTCTGTTTAGTGTTTAAGATGGCTGCCACTGTCAGAATGACAGCTGCCACGGATTCTGATCTGACTGACCCAGCCGTCAACGCTCAGCTTCTGCAGCAGGTACCGACAACAGATTCTGACCTTGCTTTTATCTCTTTTACTTTAAATGAGTAACAACTGTTGTTTTATTCTTCCCAAGCTTGGTGCGCTGCTGACAACTCAGGGATGGATAGATTTCAAGATGCAATGGAAAATTCTGCCAAAGAAAAAGAACAAAAGTTAATGCACAGAACTTCACTACAACACAGCTGCTTAATGATGTTTTGTGCAAATTCATGGTTGTTTTGTTTTCTGAGTCCAAAACAAAACAATTGTATCATGTTATCAAATATATGAACAAAAACATTGGTTTTGCATTTGTTTTGTGCTCAAATGCAGACAGAAAAACATTAAATATGTAGAGCAATATTTTTCACCAGATGTAATAAATCATAAAATGTATTCAGTCTGAATATTTCAGCCCAGGTTTGACGTTTTGGGTTAGAGATAGGTTTTTAAAAAGATCATTTCATCATTTCATCATTTCATCAACAAAAGAAATCACTTTGGTAACCCTAACTGAGCTTAAACAGGAAAAGTTTATTAAAAACATGTACTTTTTCCAGTATGTTTAAACATCTAGTTTCAAATGTACATAGTAAATCCCCCCTGCTGGATTTTTTTGCATGTGGAGGCGCAGCAAAGGCAAATGAGGCAGATTAGCAGTGCTTGCCAAGCAGTGGTGTCATCCAGGACATGTTAATGTGGAATATTGTCTGTGCTGCTTCACTATTGAACCTTTAGAAAGTCGTGGGAGCCACAACACCACCATAGAGCAGCAGTCTTCAGTCAGAGCTCTGTTTGGATTTGTTGCAAGATTGACTGCTGCTGGAGATCCTTCCCATCCACAGTATCACCATCCATAATGACTCTTTGAACATATTCTGATATTACAATTATTGAATTTTATTTTGGGATGAATAAAATACTTCTGAATTCTGAGGATTTTTTGTCATAATTATTAGCTTACATTAGAATTTAAAGACAAATATGTATAATATAAATCTGGTAACTTAATCTAAACTTATGTTAGCTTCTTGTTGAAATTATAAATTAGTTTTTTTTTACTTATTCCATTTTACAGTGAGTTTTGAAAATAACTTAAAAGCCAAATGATATCTGTAAGCTAATATATGACATAATTTAATTAGGAAGCAGCAACTTAAAACTCAAACTTTCATTCACTCAAAACATTTTCTCTGTGGCAATTTGAAAATCCTTTGTACTCCCACATTGATTTTGCTGTCAAACTTATTTCAACAAACAAGATGATGTCAGTGATGCCGTCTATTTCGGTGTTGATCCGATACAAAGTAAATACTGGGGCGGTATCACCGATTCCGACATTGATACCGATAGTTTTTAAGATTCATGTGTTTTCAAACTTCATAATATTAATCTGAATTACAGCAACATTTAATTTCCTTTTGGGATGAATAAAGTGTTTTTGAATTTGAACTTCTGACCTCAAGATGGTTTTGTGCCGTTACCTAGCAACCACAGCAAAGCCCACTGCCGTTACCTAGCAACCTATCTGAGTTCTAGAGCGATTGGCCAGCTAACCAGACTAAAATCTCATAAGAATGATTTTGTGCACAAACATGTAAGGAAAATGACATTTAATGCCCACAGACCTATCCTAATCTGTTCAAGGAAGAACAGTAAGTAACCTTTATTATTTTTATACGTTTGACATAATTAATCCACACTTTCAGGAGAGATTTCTGTCATTGTAAGATATGTCAACATTGAAAAAACAAGGGAAAGATTTTCACCAAAGTCAAACTTTGCATATGAAAATATCGTAAGCTTCATTTGTACATTCCTCCGAGGTTTAATCTCCCCGAATCACTGCTCTTTCCGCTGTTTTTGCATTTGATCCAAAACTCCTGTAGTTTTTTTCTGGAACATGTTTTCCAGAACTGAGAAGTAAAAGTCTGACTGAACTTTGGTCAATAAAATCCAGACATAAACCAAATGTTTTAGCATCTACAGCACTAATATCACTGGTGTCAACTAGAAATGGGTTGTTTTTCAGTAACAAACTATAGCAAAATTGTCCTGTAAGGTAATTTTGCTTAAACAAATGATTATAAAAACACAAATAGATACGGTTTTCCTGTGCACTAATCTTCCATTCTATTAGTCCTGTGTATATTTATATGTATTTGCAAGTCTAAGTAATAAAATGTTAGGTGATCCACACTGACTTGAGCAAAGAAAAAAGAAAAAAACGTCCAATATAACTGCTTGTTTTTTCAGGTTATGTCAAATCAAGTTGATTTAAGTTCATCTGTAAAACACATTTAAGCAACAGTGCAGATCAATCAATCAAATTTTATTTGTATCGCACATTTCAGCAGAAAGACATTTCATAGTGCTTTACATCATTAAAAACAAAAATGCAGAGTCATGTAACAATGAATAAACAATAAAAAAATAAAATAAAACCCGCACCCCTTTTCTAACCCTAAAGACTTTAGTTGAAAGGCCTTCAACTGGGACTCTAACCCTTGTTTAGCCATAAGCAACTCTGAACAGGTGGGTTTTAAGTCGAGATTTAAAGGCACTCAGTGATTCAGCTGTTTTACAGTTTTCTGGAAGTTTGTTCCAAATTTGTGGTGCACAGAAGCTGAATGCTGCTTCTCCTCGTTTGGTTCTGGTTTAGTTCAAAGCTTTACAGGATAAAAACATCACATAGTCACCGATTATTGAACAAACAATAAACATTACATCTGGTCAGATGCCATCATCAACATCATCAATTCATATCAAAGATGGCGACAAACGTTCCACTTACTACAAGTCAAAGTTAACTCTAAGTAACTCAGTGCTTCAACTCTTCTGCAGTTTTCTGGAAGTTTGTAGTGCAAACTTGTGAAGACACTAATAAATGTAACTAAAGTTAAATACATGGATGAGTTTCTCTAGATCTTGCTGCAACATTTAATCC
>NW_006800270.1:70349-101852 GCF_000485575.1 Poecilia formosa
GTAACATGGGAAAAATGCGTTAAGTTAAATATCCTGTACTTAAGCAATTATTCACTTATATCTTGCAAAAAAGTTACCTGTAAGTTAGTTTTGTTTCATTTCAAATGAACTAAGACATTCAGTACAAACTAGACTAAAATCAGTCTGTAAGGTTTTGTGTTTTTGCAGTGTAAAACAGGAATGTATCCCACTGGTGTCTGGAAAAAACACAGAAACACCAGAAAACAAAAATAAATGTGCAGAAAAAGCAGCCATGTTGAAAATACAACTCAGCAGCATGCATCATTTCCTGCAGGAGTTTTATTAGCGTCCTCTGACAGCTTTGTACTTCATGGGGTCACTCTGAAAATATGTTCAGCTCTCAGATGGAGGAGTACGTGATGTGTGGCTGTTGCTACGCCCTGCCAAGAGTGAATCACTCCCTCTGAGGCCTGAACGCCCGCCAGCAGCTGAACCTGGGAATTAAAACACTTGCCTGCTCAAACAGATTTCAAACCGGTTTCTGGTAAGATTTGTTTTATTTTTTGGAGGAGCCATTTATGGAAATATTGTTTGGAAACATGAGAATGGATAAAGTTAACAGTTAACTTGTTTTATAATCACAGGCATGCATCAAATTCCCAACATGATAAAAATAAACTCCAGGTCAATGGGAGTATTTGTTAATGATTCATGGAGAGCTCCAGATGTGGTTGTCCTGCTGATCAGATGTTACTACACGTGATGTTAGTCGCTGAATCTCGTCAATCTATCAACACGTGTTCGTCTGTTGTGCAGAGTAAAACCAGATGGGTTCGATGTTGTTGTCCGATCAGAACTTTGGATTTCTCTAAAGTAAATAAGAGCTGGGCGGACTGAGACAGCTGAAGCGCTTAGAGAGTCACGTTCACAACTTTCTGCTGCTGGTGGAGAAAATACCTGAAGCTGCTGGTGTGGTTTTAAGCTTATACATTAAAGTATTACAAAAAAATAATAGCATATTAGTGCAGATGTGACAGATCCAATAAAATGCTATATTTGACATTGCTATATTTATACATTTTTGTTTTAAAACAAATAGTCTTAAAACAAAAGTAGTACATTTTACAACACTATATTGGGGTCATTGTAGAAAGAAAAACAAATTAGGCAAAAATCTCACATTTTCTAGAAAAACATGGACATTTCTGAGCTCCAAAGTCAACAATATGCTAGAAAAGAACTCAGAAATTCTGAGATTAATCTCACAAATTTTCTAGAAAAAAAATTTAAGATTTCAGAGTCTAACTTTTTCGACTTTTCAAACTCAGAAATTTCCATATTTTTCCTAGAAAATTTCTGAGATTAATCTAGAAATTTCTGGGGTGACATGTTCCACTTTTCATGATTCATTTAAGACTTTCTATGTGGCATGTTTCACAAAATGTGGTCCAAAATGTCCAATATAAAGGTTAACCTTTAATTTAACATTTTAAAATGATGATAACAGTGACTATGGTTCAGAAGGTCTTCATATTTTGGTTATTTTTGGCACTGAATAAACGCTGCAGCTGTGAGTGTAACGTAGTCTTTTGACCTCATTTTGTGCAGGTTGTGTCTGATTGTTGTGGGAGTTTGGGGACTTCCAGAGGCAAAATGACAAAAATCAGTTTCACTTTTTTTGTTAGAAGTCTAACTAAAGCATGAGAACTCTCTGTTCTATGATTTATTCACCTTTACTCAAAATTATTTAAAGGTTTCTGAATTTCCCTTTAAATCCATAAGTTAAAAAAGGAGTCAGGTCACATATGGTGTGTAGTTATTACCAAATTGTTATGTTATTGGCAGTGGGAGCTTTTTTCTGCCTGAATGTGTTATTTTGTGTTTATTTGTATTTTTTTGTTTTAATCTTTAATATGCCAAATTTTGCGCATAACTATTAACATTTTATTCCATTAATACCGTGATTTTATTATATCATTACGACTTTATTCTTGTGATATTAGGACTTTATTTCTGTATGAGTTTATATTTGGGATATTTTTACTTTATTCTCAAAATATTAACTTTATTCACACATATCAACTTTATTTTCATAATATTATGACTTTTGTAGTAATACTACAACTTTATTCTCTTATTACTTCGACTTTATTCTTGTACAAGTTTATTTTTGTAATGACTTTATTGTTGTATTATTTCAGCTGTATTCCTGCACAACTTTATTCGCATAACATTATGACTTCATTCTCATAATTTTATACATTTATTCTCATAATATTATGACTTTATTGTGGTAATACTATGACTTAATTTTCTTATTAGTTCAACTTTATTCTTGCACAACTTTATTTTCATAAAATGACTTTATTCAGACTGACTTGGAACCGGGTTCTAATAATAATATGATTTTTGTAATAACATTACAAAAATCATATTATTATTTTTGTAATATTCTTAATTTTATGAGTTTATTCTTGTAATTTTTTTTTCTTTGTATGGCTGCAATACTCCGTTGCAAAATACAGAAAATGTTGACTAGAAATACATTTTAATTCCGCCCTTGTTTGGCGCCCCCTCTAGCAGGGCGCCCCTATGCCTCACATATAGTGCATACCCACTTTTTTGCAGCACTGACAGCTTACAAGCACAATCAGCTTGTGATTTCAAGTCAGTTGGCTTAAAAAACAAGAATAAAGTGGCTCTACTACATGAAAACTTTTGAAAACAAGAGTTTGTAGACTGCATGAATGTCTGACCCTTGGCAGAACAACTAGAGTCATCATTAAGTTAAATATACCTATCAACCAACGGCCTCACGCTGTCAGGGCTTCACGTTGTGCTCTGCAACGTGACCACCGCGTTTCCATCCTCGTGTTACGCCGCGGACCCGCTTGGCTCCGCCCCTCAGGTGTCCTGAAAGTGTGTCACTGGGTTAAAGTGACTCCAGCGGCCGGCCGGAGAAGGCGGGGCCCCACTATTGAGAACATTTAGTTCTCTCCACTAACCCGCAGTCTCACACACAAAAAGAGGGGGGACTTCCTGCAGCACCACACGGAGACCGGCTCTCAGTCAGGACGTAGAAAACCCTGGAAGCATCGCTCTTTTCATGAGTCATCGGCTCAGAGGTGCACATTTATCCCAGAAAAAGAAGCCTGGTGTTCGGTTAGGATCCGTCTCTCAGCTCGGTGCTTTTCCTCTGACAGTTTGGATTTAGTTTATTTCCTCCAGCAGTGATGCCAGAGGACATCGGAACAGCCAAACCTGGTAAGAAGATTATGTTTTATGCCATTATTAAGTTAAAATGATAATTTTGCCTGCACTGTGCAGACTTGCTGCAATGTTGTAACATCATGTTAATTCAATATTAAATAGTTTACCCTACTTTTAGGCATCTTTGATTAGTGGGGAAATAACTTCTTTGAGTCTTTTAAAAGTGTTTGAACTGAATCGGGGACAGCTTGTTTACAATTAAGACTTGAGAAATATTCTAAATAAGTTTTAGTGTTTGACCCTGTGTTCAGAGTGGCGATCTAAACGTATTTTTCTGCCTCTGTTGGTGTTTTTAAATCGGGGTTAGGAGAGTCAGAGCGGCGCTGCTGTATTTCCATTTGACACAACAACAGTGTTCCACTTCCCCGGTCCCGCTCACATGGCCAGCGTAGCCGAGCCATGTGCCCGTGTGTACATGCTTTTTAAAAGCCGGGCTCTGATTGGCTGAAGGGCGTTCCACTCCGCGGCGAATTCCTGCTCCCATTGGCTGGAACGCGCTACGTGACGTACACCATTGCATAATGCATTCGCGCTCCTCTGCAGCGCTGTACACGTGAGACAGCGGAGCAACAAACACGCGGCTGACCCAGATTTTTTCTACGTCCTTTTTTTTTTTCCCTGCTTTGTGCTTCTGCTGAAATTCATGACAGGCCCACGTGTGGGTGGGCCGTGACAGAGAACAGTCATGGTTGAGGTTACATAATCAGTCTGCCGTGGCCTCTAAAAAGAAATTTCACTCGTGTTTTTCTAAGAGAAGAAAATTTCATGGTAGTTTTCCTGTAAAAACTTTATGATTCAGCTTCTTGTAAGTGAAAACACACTGATTCAGTTCAGAACTGTTTATTTAAAATGTACTATTCATTCACATCGCAGTAGAGTTGGAGAAAAACACTTTTTATTAAGTTTATTAGTTATTAGTTATAGCTACAATCATTTTGGTCAAACTACTGGTTTTGCTTCATTTCACGCCCCCATTTTTTTAACATTTCGTGCTCCATTTATTCCACTTTTTCATTTGGCTTAAACAGTTTCCTATTGCATACCAGAAAACCAGTTATTCTCGATCAGTTGAATCCATCTCGTCATACAAACCAGCAATGTTTTATGCACGTCAGCCAAATTGGATTTTAAAGTTGGTGTTAATGAGAGATTAGTTGGTTTGATTTTAAATACATTATGACCTATTTTTGACCCAGTTATTCATCCTATGGCTTATTCTGTCCATTGAAGTGCCAAAAACTAGTTTTTTTACACTTTGAAAGTCAAAATCAAGTGAAACATTATTCAGTTTTCCAAAGTGAAACAAACTTTTTAAAATGGCCTACAGTTGTCCAGAAGAGGAGTGCTGCTGAAACCCACCCAAACACAGCGTTGCGTAACAGGGGAGCGTGTTTCCCTGTGGAACATTTGGTTTCCACGAGTGTTGCCCTGGTGGTTCAGTGACCCCATCTGGCGGAGCACGCTCCCGTAGCACAGAGACCCGGCCGTGTTATGTAACCGTGTTACCCAACCAGCACAGGAGGTGATAAAGCAGGTCAAACCCAAACCAACCAGCAAACAGCAACACACATGTCCAAATACACGCCGCCTGTGGAACAGGCGGAGCTACTTTCTATGAACAGTTTGTTTATACAAAGCACTGAGTGAGTTATTACCCCAAGTTAGAAAACTCTGTTGTTAAATATAAACCCGTTAGGTGGTTTTTGGTCCAAGTGCATGCTCTGATTCTTCTTTTTTATTCTACAGGAGGAGTTATTGCTTACATTTCATCCAGTTTGGGCTCTTCACCAGAGTCCCGTATGAGCAGCAGCCCCATGTCGACGTCCCCGCCTGCTTCCCGGCCCTCGTTGCCAAGCCGGGCCGTCGGCATGGTGGTGGACATCGCTCCACCGGCAAAACGCGGTTCTGGTGCGGAGAAGACCGGCCGCTCCTCTGCGTCTGCAAAAAGCAGCATAACGAGTAAGATTCAAAACACTTTGCTTCTAGGGAACATGTTGCACACTGCGGCCATTTTCAGGGTTCCAACTGGTGCCTGAAATCCTTGAAAATTAAGAATTCAAGGTTTGGAAGGTGCTTGATATCCCTATAAAGTCCTTAAAAGTGCTTCACATTCAGTCTGCATGGTTTTGTAATAAAGTAGAATTTAACATTTGATTAAAAAGCCAAAATTGGCAAGAAGTTATTTACAGTTGAAACTAGATATTTTCATATATCTCTTACCAGACACAAACTTTTTTTGTCTCTGTCTAAAGTTAAATCAGACTAAACTTTCCTTGTTTTAGGTCAGGTAGAGTTACCTAAATTATTTCTATTTGTTAAATGCCAGAAAACATGGCGAGAACTTTTTTTTTTTTGTATAGTGTGCATCTCAACACAATTTGTTTGGATTCTTTCAGTATACTATTTACTATTCATAATGGCTCAATAACTTATTGATCATCTATGTTTTAAACGGTGTTATTTAAATTGGGGGACTTTTTGTTACTATAGTGTTTTATCAGATGTATAGGGTGTGTGTGAAAAATGTTTCAAAACATAAAATGTGTTTATATTTCAGTTGACTTTGTCCCTGCTGTAGAATATAGAATACTATCATCAGACATGATCAGTAATAAATGATTTCATATAAAAGTGAATTGAAACTTTGTTTTTTGTTCATTTGTATCATTTTTATCTCCAATGTGTGGAGCTGGAAGAGTTTGAAAACTTAACAATGCTTGAAAAGTGATTGAACTTTATGAATCCTTCATTTTTGTGTTTGCAGAAATCAACGGCATGGTGCTGCTGTGCAAGGTCTGTGGCGACGTGGCGTCGGGTTTCCACTACGGCGTCCACGCCTGCGAAGGCTGCAAGGTGGGCAACGAATTAACTCTTTATAGTTTGAGTTTATATCCGCCGTCGCTGCACACGCTCACACTGTTGATGCTGGTCTGGTCGTTCAGGGCTTCTTCAGGAGAAGCATTCAGCAGAACATCCAGTATAAGAAGTGTCTGAAGATGGAGAACTGCACCATCATGCGGATCAACAGGAACCGCTGTCAGCAGTGCCGCTTCAAGAAGTGCTTGGCTGTCGGCATGTCCAAAGATGGTGAGCATCTGGAAGGTTTTCTTCATTTAGCTGTATTTTTTCCACCAAAATGGTTTCAGTAGGAGGCTTGGTTCGGCTGGGGAACAAAATGGCTACATGCGTAACATTTTCAGCTGATGCAGTTCGCTTTCATGCTGCATTGTGTTAAATGAGCCAAAGTAATTTAAAACCTGTTCACCTTCTTGCCTGTGGTGGCGCTGCACCAAGAACCACTGAGGTAATTGAAACAAAAACCTCAGAAGAAAACATAATGGTAATTTCCTCCCTCGCAAATGTAAATAAAAATGATTTTAGCAGTTGTAGGACTTCTCTTTTGTCTTTGAGCCAGGAGCCACTTCTCCCGGTAGTGCTAGACTTGCGCGTTTGTTTTGGTTGTATTTACCCAGAACACCTTGCATTGTTTCCACTACCTGCTTTTGGAGCGGTCTCCGGTCCACTTGGCATTCACATACGCATTCAAACCACACCTGAGTTCACTTCAATCGAACTGAGACCGAGGTTTTTAGGCAGGAAAGAGTTTGCTCTCTTGGTCCCCATCAGAGTATGACTACATATTCACGCTTTCACCAACAAACTGGACTCTCGACTAACGAACCAGAACCAGTTATTAAAGCTCTGATTGGTTACTATCCTCTGTGACTCAGCTCAGAGTTGGAGCTAAGAAAGAACCAGAAATCAGGCACCAGTTTGTCACAACAACTGGTTTGTGTCCTCAAACTGATAATCTTTTTCTGTTTTTACTCCCAGCTGTTAGATTTGGACGCATCCCCAAAAGAGAGAAGCAGAGGATGCTGCTGGAGATGCAGAACGCCATGAACAACATGATGAGCAAGAATGGCATGCTGCACGACGACCAAAGCCCGCCGCCGCTACCCATAGAGGCAATCAGCAGCGACGCCAGTTCCTCTTCATCGTCTTCTTCTTCCTCCGCCTCCTCTTCTACTTCCGACTCTCCATCGTGTTCCAACCCGTCCTCCCCGCGATACCCTCAGGACTCGGAGTCTGTGGTTTCCATGGACACCAACTCCAGCTCCGCATCTTCCTGCGGGTCTGACAGCAGCGAGGATGAGGGTGCCGTCACGATGAACGGGCAGCACCAAGACGCCTTCACGTTTCCCCAGCAGAGGTCGCCGTCGCAGGGCCGCGCCTCGCCGCCGTCCGGTACGGATTGCGGCGGCCGCATGGAGGAGCAGCAGGACACCTCCAGCTGCTGGAACGACAATCCAGCTGTGGGAGGATACCAGCGCTGTCCGTACTCCAACTCTGCCTACAGGGAGGAGAGGGCGGCGTACCAGCAGCAGCTCGAATGCAATCCATCCGAGGAAAACCACAGGCAGGAAGAACGTTACACCCAGAATGCCTTTAGCTACAACAGACCAAACAGCTGCATGAAAAGTCGAGCATATCTGGTGAGTAATCCCCCAATAAATACACATAAACTCATAAACTTGGAAACATTTGCTTCACGCCCTCTGTTCTTTGCTCTCGAAAGGTTTGCCCGATGAACACCTCTCCGTACGTAGACCCCAACAAGCCGAGTCAGGAGATCTGGGAGGAGTTTTCCCTGAGCTTCACCCCCGCTGTGCGGGAGGTCGTGGAGTTCGCCAAGAGGATCCCGGGTTTCCGTGACCTCTCCGAGCACGACCAAGTGAGCCTGCTGAAGGCTGGAACGTTTGAGGTGAGAAGCCAGCCGGGCTCGATGTTTCTGCTCATCCTGAAGTTCCACAGGGCTGTGCGCTCGGGTCATGTTTCCTCCCTGAGACTTTTTGTACATCTTTATTAATCCCCCAAAAAAGCTAATTTTACAAGCATATCCACCATATCATAATGCCAATTAGAGCTGAAACGATGGATCATGAATCGTATTAATCGATTATTCAAATAACTGGAGCATACAGAAGAAACAATGCTATTTGCTTAAAAAGCAACATATTGAGAACAGTGATTGAGCTAAAACTGTAAAAAATATTTTCTATTCAAGATAAAATCACCTTTGTCTGTAAATATGTTTTAACCAAAACTAAAGTGACATTGTGTTAGCTTCACCCAGTTCAGATCCACTAAAAGAACACTATATGATCGCATTTTAGATAATAAAATGTTTACTTTAGTATTTAAAAAATAAATCAAGAATAGACAGAATGATCTATTACTAATATACAGCCCTAATGCCAGTTTCAAAAAAGACACATCATGATAAATAAAACCACTACAACACTCAAAATACAAAATAGAATAATTTAAAAGGAAAAAATACAAATGCATGCATAAAAAGAAAACTGCAAACATAATATGTGTATCCACTGTAAGGGAGTGGATTACTAGGGTTGTTTTTATCAAGCTTCACCCCTAAAATTAAAATAAAATCAGATCTTCTGAGCTAGTCTACCCAACTTTGCCACTATAATCTGTAAATTGTTCCTGTGATTTGAGAAGGTGTGTTATTTTGTTCCATTTTATACATGTCAAATTTTATTTCCATCTAGTCATCTGGGGTTGGTTTCATAAAGAATTAAGACAAATATTTTGAAATTCATGCCCATAACTGAAATAGATTTTACGGCTAAGCTTAGAAAGCTGAGGAAAAAGGGAGATCTGATCATTTAAAATGTTTGTTCCTGATATTCAGGTGCTGATGGTCCGCTTCGCTTCCCTGTTCAACATGGCCGAACGGACGGTCACCTTTCTGAGCGGCAAACGCTACAGCCTCGACACGCTGAGGTCGCTGGGCGCCGGCGAGCTGCTCAACTCCATGTGCGAGTTCAGCGAGAAGCTAGCGGCTCTGCGGCTAAATGAGGAGGAAATGAGCCTCTTCACCGCTGTGGTGCTTGTCTCAGCTGGTAAGATCCCAACATTCATCACTGTTTTCTGCTAAGGATGCGATTTATGGTCGATTAATGGTTTACTAGATTAAATTAGCTCCACTCAATTATAACGGTTTTCATGCTGCTTTTAGTATTGTAGTTTGGCTGCCATCCAGCAGAGGGCGCCGCTGGTCATCTCTAGGGAGGGAAACGGCTGAAACAGAGTCCGGTGTTGGATGCCATTTATGTGCTTCTGTTTTGAAATATAAACAGTCGACAAGCTCCTTAAATTATCACCTTATTTTTGAATTTATGTCGCTCATTCAGCCGAACTGCATGGCGGAGAATTTAAACATGATGGCAGCAATACGAACGGAGTTGATGAGTTAATGCACTTCATGGAGCAAGGTTTTAACTTTCCTTTAACCACAGATGATACTTGCATATGAACATCTCTCTATTGATGGCGGGGAATTAAGTGTTAAATGTTTTATTCGGTTAATCTTTTATTTTTCTATTCAGAAACCTAAGAAATATAAGTGTAAAATGGGGCAAAACCACAAATTTCTGTTTATTCAGTTAATATTTAATGCAGTTACAAAAAAACTAATAGAATGATGGATTAATAATTTATAATTTTTCTGTTTTGTTCTCAACTAGCTCATTTTTGAAGAACAGTTTTGTTTCCAGAGACTTCATAATTCATTTTATTTGTCATTTTGTTGATTTATTTTGGATATTTAAAATGCCTTCCAGTTCCAGCGGTAAATGTTCGTTAGAATTTAAAGTTTCTTGATGCATTATTATGCCGTTACCGTTACATTATTTGAAAATGGTCTCAAAACAACAATATTATCATTTATAGAAATAACTTCTGGGACAAATGTGTTATTGTGACAGCTAATTACAGCTGACAAAATAACCTTAAAATTATATTTTTAAATCAGCATGTGAAAAACTTACTTATGTTATGGAAAGACAGTCGGCCGTCTTGACACAAAAGAAAACTTTTTTTCTTTAAATCAAACATCAACTTCAGATGGACTCATTAATCAATAACTTGCATCCGTATTTTCTGCACATTCAAATCAAAACGTTTCCTTCAGTAGTTTTAACGTCATCTTTATTTGTGGTTCAGATCGATCGGGCATCCAGGACTTGAACTCTGTGGAGGCCCTGCAGGACAAACTGATCTGGGCTCTGAGGAACCTGGTGATGCAGAACCACGGCGACGAGTCCGCCACCACCTTCACCAAGCTCCTGCTAAAGCTTCCCGAGCTGCGTTCGCTCAACAACATGCACTCTGAGGAACTGCTGTCATTCAAAGTGCATCCATGAAGGCTTCCTATAAGGGCGGACGATTTGTTGACCTCCACCTGGACCTGACCCCTGACCCCCAACCAACTCAGCTGCGTGTTTGTCTGGAATGGATGGAGTCGATTTTTTACTCTGGGGGTCTGAAGAGGGAACATAAAGTTTACTGTATCTATGGAAGAGATTTGCACGTTGCACACAGACACACAAATGCACGTGTGTGTTGGAGGGTTTTAGTTGGATGTATTTTTATTTTTAAAAGGAAGTACTATAAAAAAAAGATAAAATAATGCAATGCAGTTTTTTGTTTTTTACATCTGTTTCCTCCAAAAGCCATTAATTCCAAAGTGTATTTTTGATCGGGTGAATGTGGGAGACATTATATACTGTATCTTACACGTTTGTCGGGTCCAATAGTTTATTCTGTGTGGTGAAACGCTGCAGCAAATGCATTGCCGAATGTGTGCTCACCGCTAAATGCATGGCTGTACTTAATTCTAAGTATTAATCTGGATCTTTCCTGTCATGTCGATCAGCATCAGCTCATTGTTTCCGTGTACATAGCGTTGCATCTTTCCTGTTTTGTCTTATTTAATATTGTTTACGTGGCACAGCCTGGTCGTTTCTGCAGGAAAAGCAAAAACACTACATTTGCACATATTCTGGAGCAGAAGATGGAGTGTGCTGCATCATGTAAATGTTTTGCCATTTTCCCACTTTCTGATTCTTTTTTTTTTTTTTTAAATCAAACTGTGTTTCAGCATAGCACTGAACTTTGACCAGTTTTTCCTCATTCACTATGTTGAAATATCTACTGGCAACACTGCCATCTGTAAATAGTTATACAAAAACATATATGTGAAATATATATATATATATATAAATATCTTATGAAAATAGACTATAAATATATAATATAGTATGAATAAAAATATGTGAAAAATTGTTTTTAAGTGTCTTTTTTTAAGTTTGTCTTGCTGCAGTGAGTTTTGTTCTCCAGCAGGTGGAGCTAAATGTCCAAGTGATCCGATGGAGGAAAAAAAGAAAAACCGAGTTATCTTCAACACATGTACTGTAAAAAAACAAAATCTTACCAAGAATGTTTGTCTAGTTTCTAGTGCAAATATCTTACAGCACTGTCATGAAGAATCATACAGTAAATAATGACACTTTTAATGCAAAGTTGGCACTTTTAATGGACTTTTAATCCAATTTTTAAAGCAACTTTGGATTAAAATTGTCATTATTTATTGAATGACACTTCAGTCATAGACATTCATTAAGACTCCTTCATGTTCATGACGGATGTTATGTCATGTTTATGACAGTCATGTCAATCTTATGCACACCCCTTCAAATAAAGTGTTACCATTTTGTCTTATTACAAGTGTACTAAGAAATTTGAAATTGAAACTAGTTTCAGTTTTTCATAAGATGAATTCTTTACGTATCAGATTTGATCATGTTTTGTGTTACAGAAACTACAATTTAAAAGGTCTCGGCAAAGAAACAAGAAAACTAAAGCCACCAGATTCAGAAAATTAGTGTTGGAACATCAGTTTGGAGGAAATTATTGAGAGGCAAAAAAAAACAAAGATTAGGATGAATTAAAGTGCTAGTTAGTCCTTAAAGCCAGGAAATTACTGGTTTGAATCCAAGCTGTTTTCTATCAGGCAACAAAAATGAGAAAAATACTTATAAGTTCAGCAACAGTGGTTTCAGACTTTGTTCAGTTTTTTGGTATTCTCTGCATCAAAACGAAAAAAAAAAAATTGGGATCCTCTTAAGGTAGAGATTAAAATCCCAACAAAACTTTCTATGTACGTATAAAAAAAGGCAGCAGGAATCCAACATGAGGTCCATTTACTTTTTGACTTCACCGTGAGGTTTCAGTGATCTGGATTCAAACAGGCAAATGGAGCAGCTAACTCACTTCCTAAAAATGCAAATTCAGCTTGTTTGAATAAGAAATTATGTTTTAAGACACCAACAAGTTGAAAGTACACAAAGTAACAAGGCTCGATATAAAGCTTTACATTTTTAAAATAATTGAGTCAGACTTGGGTTCTAATGAAACAACCAGCAAACGTTACAAAAGTTTAGCATTTTTCACACTGAAAATTTAGACGTAAAAGATTCAATCTGTGATTCACACCTTTCTTATTTGGTTGTGCTGTTTTTTGCATTTAGAGTTAATTTTGCTGACTTGATGCCAATTAAAACTTTGCTGATGGTAGAAAACAAACAATCTTCCCATTCACACAAGCTAAAGCTTTTATCTTAATGAACCTTTGTTGTTTATGTCGGTTTCTGTGGCACATGGTTTGTTTTCTCATTAAAAACTGAGCTTGGCACTAAAATTACCAATGAATTAAAACTCCCAAACCTGCATGCCAGTACTCAAAGTATGACAGTTTGTTAGGGCCACTGTAGATAGAAAAAAGGAGCAAATTTCACCCAATAACTCAGAAATCTTTAGATTAATCTCAGAAAATTTCTGCGTTTCAAAAGTTTAACATTTTCAACTTCTTTTGAAGGTTAGAAATTTCCTTGTAAAAGACAAAGTGTTGTCTTTTAAATAACTTCTTGAAGGTTCTCATTTGTACAATGGTGTAATTTAAAAAACCTACAAATATTGCATCTAAATGTCAACATTTGCTTATGTAAATTTCGTGAAGGACTGCACATTTCTCATCTTCTTCCCATCTTAGAGAGCTGAGAAGTCAACCTTTGAGCACCAACCTGTTAACCTCGTGAGTATTGCTTTTACATTTTAGCAGCTATTATTGAGTTAAAGATTTTATTATTTTTGATAGGTTTCGTTTCATCAGCATTCATAACTTATTCAACTAATTTACCCATAATTGAGAGTTTATCATTTTCAGCATATTTTCCAGAGATCAATTATCTTTTAATTTAATTTATTTATATCTAAAAAATTGAATCAACTCCAAAAAACAGGAATTTTGTATTGCTTTTTGACTAATCACCTGACTCTGGTAATGCTATGATTTGAATTTTGTAAATCTAATTAAAAAGTTCCAAAAATAAAAAAAAGAATCAAATGAATATAAATTAGATAGAAAACTTATATTATGGATATTTTGCTTGTCATTTTTTATTTACCCTATAATGAGTAAATCTAAAATGTCTTTCCATTTTATACAGGACTATATTTATATTTTCTAGTTGTTTTATAATTGTTTGCTGTTGCAGAAACCTCTACAATGAACAAGCAAACGGTTGGAACAGCACTCCTCTTTGGTAAGAGCCTAAAAAACAGTTAAAAATTTCTCACTTCTAGCTGCTCTGGTGACAGAGAAGTTAAATAAGCATCTCTTCAGAAAATTTAATTACTAATTAGTAATGTAAAATATCAACATTTATTTCAAGACATCACAAGTATTTTTTTTTATTGCAAAGTAATCTTAGTTGTTGTGTCATCTTTCCCTATGGAGACGACCGGCTGCCAAGACCGTAAGAGCAGGAGACATGTCTTAGCATTGTCCACCATGCTTATGTACATGCTGCAATAAGCCACTGTTCTTCCCCCACAGCGGAGCCTGACCTTAATTCGCAGGCTAGTTAGTATGGCCACCGATGATAGCAGATAAACCTTACGTTGTTTCTCCACCATTAGCACAACTGCAGCAAAATGGCAATCTTGAGCTTGTACACACTGGAACATACATAAGCATGATTGACAGCACTAAGACCCTTCTCCTGGTTCTGATTGATTGTTTCTAACCAGAGTGTGTATTTCAGTAGATAGCAGTAGGACCACATGGTGAAGAGATAGGAGTTAGATTTTTTTCACACATCATCTGTCCCATATTATTGGCCTTTTGGAACTATGTCACCTAATTAAGCTGAGCCATGATGGACGTGGGAAGTGAGGGCAGGAGTATGTAAGTGTTTTTTCCAGTATAGTCTTGGCTTTTATTTGTTCAAGTCACGCTAATTTGTCTGTGGAAGTAGCACAGCTAGTTGGGGTACATAGACGCCAGTATTTACAAAATCTGGAAACTAGCTTAACTACTGATCACTTTCTTCCTCCTGACATGTTTTTTGATTTGATTAAATTGCACCATTTTGCCAAAAGTTACGCCACATGATATTTTATACCAATGTCTTTAGTTGCGTTTGCAGAGCCATAAGACTACTAAGCTCCTACTAATCTTTTATTTATATTGATGCATTTTATTATCATCATTTACTTATTTGTTTTATTATTTGTGCTCAATATGTACATCTTAAATGTGCAGTTGAATGAAAGTCTGTGTATGTCTTACCAGTTTTTTGTAAGCTAGGCTACGCTGTTTGTGCATTTTTTCCATGATTACAAATAATTAGTTGCGTACCCAGTATAAAATGTAATATTTTATTGCATCTGAGTAAGCTTACTAACTTATTAAATATATGAACGTTAATCTTCTTACCTTGTAAAATGTTTTTGCTGCAAATCCGTGATCAAGCCGAGGGTTTGCAGTCATAATGATTGACAGCTGCTGCTATCCTTCACCGTCTCTTTTCCTCATCAAAAAGTTTACGATAAAATGAAAAGTTTGGTTAGCATCCTCATCCGTTTGTCGACCGCGCAGCACCCTGTGACCATTTTTACAGTCAAATCTAAAAAAAAAAAAGCAATATTAGGCAACAAATTCTGTTTTTTGACACGCTGTACAGGAGCTAGTGGGCTCACTGGTTTGGACATCCATCATGGCGGAGCGCGCGGCGTTCTGAAGAGCAGAGCGTGACGTCAGGCGCAAAAGGTCAAATAAATCGCCTCATGGAAATTCTCCAATTTCGAAAAAAACTCGTTTTAGCTCTAGCCCCCAAAAGTGCAATGGAAAAACTTTTTTTTACCTATCATCGAGTCATATGATTAACAACCGGATGTTGTTACTGGCGCAAACCACGAAGAAGAAGACAACAGAAAGTAGTTGGAGGATTATGGTGCGGCATGTTTTTTAAAGACTTACAGTGTTAACAAACATATTCGCATGTGATTTAATGGAAACACTACAATTGCTCAATTATGTGTGGGGTGACGGTTTCGGAATATTTAAAAAGTTTTGTGCTCATTTGTAATGGAAACGCAGCTATTGCTAGCTAGCTATCACAAATGCCTGAAGAGGATCTATTATGCAAAATTGGTGGTGGTGGGGTGAGCGGGTTGCACATTTTGGATATTTGATCATTACTTCTGTAACAATTTCCTACATTAAGCACAAAATAATCCATAAACCTAATTTAGTAATCATTACCTTCAACCATTTCTTTTTCAATATTCAGGTTTTTGTCTGGGCTCCTGCTTGCAGTTCCCTCTACGAAAGTACTACTATGTTGACAAGTTAGTGACCTGGCCTCAAGCTCAGCAATACTGCAGGGAGCATTACACCGACCTCGCCACGTTTGAGAGCATGGACGACATAAACAGACTGGAACCTAATATTTCCTATACTTGGGCCTGGATCGGACTCTGGGATGATCCGAATGTTTGGAAATCTGAAATGGGCAACGAGTCCAACTCCTGGAGATGGTCTGCAACTGGAGAAACCAGTAAAACTGGTTACCAGTCGTGGGCCACTGGTGATCCAGACTTCGGATATTCAGGGGAGATGTGCACGTTAATGGTTAATGGTGGGCAGTGGTATAATGGTAACTGTGATGTGGAACTCAAATTTATTTGTTACAATGGTGAGTAAAAATGTAGAGTTTATACATTTTGGTATAAAAAATGAAGTTAATTTAAATTTGACTAACTTTTGTGTTTATTACAACAGGGTATAGGGCATGCAAAAAAAAGAAAATATGAGACTGTGACTTTATTCTCAAAATATTCACTTTATTCTAGAATTACTTTTATTCTCGCAATATTTATTTGCTTATTATTATGACTTTATTCTAACATTATTTGGACTTTATTCTCATATGACTTTATTCCTGTAATTTTATTTATTTTTTAGTGTGACACTAACATTCTGTCGTAGTTTGCTTCTTTTAAAATAAAACATGCTTTTGTTTTTATGCAGTTACAGAGCACAATCTGAAACAATTTGTGTTCATTGCAACTTTGAAAACATGGAGTTCTGCTCAAACATACTGCAGAATGCATCACACCGACTGGGCAATGATTGAAAATGAGGCAGAAAACTCCGAAGTCAGACACTTAATTCCAGTTGAAGTCCATGTTTGGATCGGTCTGTACCGAGTGCCATGGAGCTGGTCTGACAAGAGTCCCAGCCGCTTCCAACTATGGGGCTTTTCCGAACCAAACAACGTAGAGGGCATCCAGCACTGTGTCTGCGAGAATGCACTACATCAGTGGGGTGACGAAAGGTGTCAAGCCATCAAAGTCTTCATTTGCGAACAAGGTGATTGTTAAATAAGATGCTATGTCAAAAAACTTGATTTTTTAACAACGCTGTAGTAGGGACGAATTTTGAGATCAATCTCTGAAAATTTCTAAAGAAAAATATAAACATTTCTGAGCTTGAAAAGTCAAAAATTTCTGGGAAAAAAGTCAAATTTTGATATGAATCTCAGAAATGTTCTAGTTTTTTTTCCAAGTAAAGTTTTTACTTTTTAGATTTACAAATTAACTCACTTTTCTCAAATGTACTCCTTTTTTCTAGAAAGGCTGTAATACGCCATCATAGTTTTGTCTTGTGGTTGTGACACGGCTTATTTTTTTCTGCTCAGTGGTAAAAACGAGCACCACTGTGAAAATGATGACGAGCGACGTCGATCTGACCGATCCAGCCGTCAACGCCCATGTCCTCCAGCAGGTAAAGAGACCACATTTCCTTTTACTTGTCTCAATATAAATAAAGGAACGTGACAAAATGTACCCTTCCTCAGCTTGGCACCTTGCTGACAAACCAGGGATGGACAGATTTCAAAGTGCAATGGAAGATTATCTCCAAGAAAAACAAAGAAAACTGAATGCAGCAAATTAACTGCTGATTTATAGGCCTTGTGAGTTCACCTTTTGGTCAAATCAGATTGCAAATGATTGTAATAGAAAGTAATGGTATCTTAGGTTTTAAAGGGGACCTATTACACAAAATTCACCTTTGGTACATCTTTATACTTACATTTGGCTTTCAACTGCTTCTAAGAACAGTTGAAGTACTTCAAAAGACTGGTTTGGGGCTCAATAAAATATTTTTTAATTGAATTGAATTTTGGGAGAAAAAAAAGAAAAAAAAAGCACCAAGCCGTTTTTAGGCAGCAAGTTATGGTTGTTTTGGTGTCTGAAAAATGAGTCACAGTCAGGCACTGTGCCGTTTCCTAGCAACCCCAGCCCGTCGCCTAGCAACCCAAGCTGAGTTCCGCCATGTTTGGGCAGCTGGTTTTACCGCTGAGTACGTTGTTCAACGGAAAAGACCAGTGTTTTATTGTTGACTTACCATCCAGAAATATTACTTAATAATGATTTTGTGCAAAGAAAATGTAACAAGCCTGTTTTTTATACCTGTTCAAGGCAGCATAACAGGTCACCTTTAAAACAAAATACCTGAAAATAACAAATTAGCGCTTTAGCATATCATAAAGCTGCCAATGTAAAATGAAGCATGAACAGATAAACTAAAAATGTGTAGCTGAATTTCCTCTATCCACTTGTAGAAGATATAACCACATAGTCACTAGAACCGTTTAAGCATCCCTCATTTGATTAATAGTCTTGTTTTTAATGGAGTTGAACTGTAATGTCAGGCTGTTTTGCTTTTGTTTAAACTTTAAACTGTATCAACTGTGACGAGTTTCTAGATTAGCTGAGATTACCTCAGCAAGGAAATTAAGTTTAGTAGCTTAGTATTTTTGTGTAATTGCAAGTCATAACAGAATGTGCAAAATGTAAATGAAACAATGCATGTATTTTTTCTTTCTATCTATTCTTAATCTGGTTGTGCAAACAAATCCAGGTTTACTTACTGGTTTGTATTTGATTTGATTGATAATGTAGCGTAAGAAAATGTAAGACCACCATATAATATCAATATGTTCTGCATTCTGTTTTAGTTCTAAAAGAGCTTTTAATAAAACTTTTAAATTAAAAAAAAGCAAAAAAAATTGGCAGAATGATTTTATTTTGAAGTTACAGATTGAGGCAGACTAAATACAAAAGACACCAGACATTTTTTTGGGATTAATTAAAAGGAAAAAAAAACTTCCATAATNGTGACACTAACATTCTGTCGTAGTTTGCTTCTTTTAAAATAAAACATGCTTTTGTTTTTATGCAGTGACAGAGCACAATCTGAAACAATTTGTGTTCATTGCAACTTTGAAAACATGGAGTTCTGCTCAAACATACTGCAGAATGCATCACACCGACTTGGCAATGATTGAAAACGAGGCAGAAAACTCTGAAGTCAGACACTTAATTCCAGTTGGAGTCGATGTTTGGATCGGTCTGTACCGAGTGCCATGGAGCTGGTCTGACAAGAGTCCCAGCCGCTTCCAACTATGGGGCTTTTCCGAACCAAACAACGTAGAGGGCATCCAGCACTGTGTCTGCGAGAATGCACTACATCAGTGGGGTGACGAAAGGTGTCAAGCCATCAAAGTCTTCATTTGCGAACAAGGTGATTGTTAAATAAGATGCTATGTCAAAAAACTTGATTTTTTAACAACGCTGTAGTAGGGACGAATTTTGAGATCAATCTCTGAAAATTTCTAAAGAAAAATAAAAACATTTCTGAGCTTGAAAAGTCAAAAATTTCCTTGAAAAAAATTCTGAAAGTTTCAGTCTCAGAAAATTTATAGAACAAAATATGTAAAATCTTGGAAATTTCAGAGTTTGAAAAGTCAAAACATTTGCTGGAAAAAAACAAAACAAAAATTTAGACTAATCTCAGAAAAGTCCAAGGAAAATCTTCTAAATTTATGAGATGGAAAAGTTAAAAATTACTAGAACAAAACTCAGAAATTTAGAGATTAAACTTAGAAATGTCATAGAAAAAAGTTTGGAAAATTTTGAGTGAGTGCTTGAAAAATACTGAGATTTTGAAATTAATCTCAGAAATTTTAATAAAACTTGGACATTTCTGAGTTTAGAAAGTTAAAAATTTGCTGGAAAAACTTAAATTTTGATCATCTCAGACATTTTCTTGAAAAAACATGGAAATTTCAGAGTTTGAAAAGTCAAAATATTTCTGGGAAAAAAGTCAAATTTTGATATGAATCTCAGAAATTTTCTAGTTTTTTTTCCAAGTAAAGTTTTTACTTTTTAGATTTACAAATTAACTCACTTTTCTCAAATTTACTCCTTTTTTCTAGAAAGGCTGTAATACGCCATCATAGTTTTGTCTTGTGGTTGTGACACGGCTTATTTTTTTCTGCTCAGTGGTAAAAACGAGCACCACTGTGAAAATGATGACGAGCGACGTCGATCTGACCGATCCAGCCGTCAACGCCCATGTCCTCCAGCAGGTAAAGAGACCACATTTCCTTTTACTTGTCTCAATATAAATAAAGGAACGTGACAAAATGTACCCTTCCTCAGCTTGGCACCTTGCTGACAAACCGGGGATGGACAGATTTCAAAGTGCAATGGAAGATTATCTCCAAGAAAAACAAAGAAAACTGAATGCAGCAAATTAACTGCTGATTTATAGGCCTTGTGAGTTCACCTTTTGGTCAAATCAGATTGCAAATGATTGTAATAGAAAGTAATGGTATCTTAGGTTTTAAAGGGGACCTATTACACAAAATTCACCTTTGGTACATCTTTATACTTACATTTGGCTTTCAACTGCTTCTAAGAACAGTTGAAGTACTTCAAAAGACTGGTTTGGGGCTCAATAAAATATTTTTTAATTGAATTGAATTTTGGGAGAAAAAAAAGAAAAAAAAAGCACCAAGCCGTTTTTAGGCAGCAAGTTATGGTTGTTTTGGTGTCTGAAAAATGAGTCACAGTCAGGCACTGTGCCGTTTCCTAGCAACCCCAGCCCGTCGCCTAGCAACCCAAGCTGAGTTCCGCCATGTTTGGGCAGCTGGTTTTACCGCTGAGTACGTTGTTCAACGGAAAAGACCAGTGTTTTATTGTTGACTTACCATCCAGAAATATTACTTAATAATGATTTTGTGCAAAGAAAATGTAACAAGCCTGTTTTTTATACCTGTTCAAGGCAGCATAACAGGTCACCTTTAAAACAAAATACCTGAAAATAACAAATTAGCGCTTTAGCATATCATAAAGCTGCCAATGTAAAATGAAGCATGAACAGATAAACTAAAAATGTGTAGCTGAATTTCCTCTATCCACTTGTAGAAGATATAACCACATAGTCACTAGAACCGTTTAAGCATCCCTCATTTGATTAATAGTCTTGTTTTTAATAGAGTTGAACTGTAATGTCAGGCTGTTTTGCTTTTGTTTAAACTTTAAACTGTATCAACTGTGACGAGTTTCTAGATTAGCTCAATTTCCTCAGCAAGGAAATTAAGTTTAGTAGCTTAGTATTTTTGTGTAATTGCAAGTCATAATAGAATGTGCAAAATGTAAACGAGACAATGCATGTATTTTTCTTTCTATCTATTCTTAATCTGGTTGTGCAAACAAATCCAGGTTTACTTACTGGTTTGTATTTGATTTGATTGATAATGTAGCGTAAGAAAATATAAGACCACCATATAATATCAATATGTTCTGCATTCTGTTTTAGTTCTAAAAGAGCTTTTAATAAAACTTTTAAATAAAAAAAAAGCAAAAAAAATTGGCAGAATGATTTTATTTTGAAGTTACAGATTGAGGCAGACTAAATACAAAAGACACCAGACATTTTTTGGGATTAATTAAAAGGAAAAAAAAAACTTACATAATTTTTCTTACACTTCACAACTATATGCTACTTTGTGTTGGTCTATTACATGAAATCATAATAAAATACATTGAAGTTTCTGTTTGTAATTTGACAAAAACGTAAATAAAAAAAACAAAAAAAACGTTAAAGTACTTCAAGGAGTATTTTAAGCTACTGCATGTGAAAGCTTTAGTTATGGACAACTTTATCCCTGTTTTCATATAAAATTATAATTTAGAAATTGCATTTAGTGTTTTCTGATTTGAACATTTGTTTGATGATCTAAAACATTTACTACAAGCATGACAAATTACTAAAAACAGAGGAAATCTGCAAGGAGAAAAATACTTCTGTACAGCACACAGTATACTTGCAGGGTAACTTTTTATTTATTTACATTAAATTGCTTAGAGAAATCCACCCTGATCAAATATACCATCTTGCTAAGACAAAGAAATGACTTACAAAGATGTACCTCAAAGACAAACTTTGCATATGAAAATCAAAAGAAGCACCGTGAATTTTGATGAAGGCGCCTTCCTTTCAATCCAAATAAGATGACGTCTAAACTTGACCTCAGTAGTACTGCCTTTGTGAATTATAAAAGGCAGATGAGATGGATAAAAAAAAATATATATATACTTATATTTAACTAAAAGTAAAACTTGGAGAAATTAATAAATGAAGTTCAGGTTTATGTTACACGTCTCAGCTCATAGTGGACAATTGTAACAAATTATGTTTTGTTTTTTTTCTCGTTTTTTTCTTCTTCTGCTTCCCCTTTGATCTTGGTGGAGAGCCTGTAACGATCAACAGTGGAAAAAAAAAAAGAACGACTCTTCCCCAAACTCTGTCTCTCTTTTACAAATTCTTGAAATTATGAAATCATTAACATTTCTTAGTACAATCATATCCTTGTGTCCTTCTGTTGTTATCAAACGACCACATAGCGGTCACTTCAGTAAATAGTATCAACTCCCAACAACTGTGACAGTATCAAATTGCCAAATTAAACAATTCGCCAATTAATTTAGAGCTCACAGATGTACATAAAAAAAAACATTTCTCAAAATTTCAAGGGCACTAATTTCTTTGAGTCATAATAATTATGAGAGGATTAATTATGTTAAATAATTTAACATGGACATGTTATAATGAACAAATATACTTTAAGCTCTAATGGGCTTTGAATAACTATATAACTGACCATACAGTTTAATTGATTACACAGTAGGGGAGAAATAGTAACATCTATAATAATAGTAATAAAATTCCCTTTGAACAGATAACACAACGCATGTCAGGGTACCATTGTTTGATGGTTAGCGCCGTTAGCGATCTTCAAAACGGCCGTTAGATGACCGTTGTAGCTAAAATGTAGCTAATTGCGATCCTAACAAATCACTCTTTTCTCTTTTATTTTTGAATGTTTGAGCATGTCTATGTATGAAATTACGAAATCAGATCTAAATTAACTTGTTACTCCACATTTTTAGAGGGGGGGCAGCCCTCACCAGATTTTCTGAACTATCAACAAGTGATGATTAAATTATCCCAGTTTATAGTGTATCACATTTACAAAACTTTGTTTTTGACAAATTAATAATTTTTGTTTTAAGATTCAAGAAATGAATAAATGAAATTCAGATTTACATTTGCAGCTGAACTATCCAGACTTTGGGAATTTTTGTTTTCCACATTCAGTTCTATTTTTTAAATTTCTTTTCATATGGATTCAAGATGAAAAAAATTATTTAATTGAAAGCTTTGTCTCTTTGAGATAATAAAAATGAACCTGCAAATACCAAGAGCCTCCATTTGTAAAGTTGTTTATCAAGTCCAAAGCGCTTTACACTCATCCATTGACACACATTCACACGCTGATGGTGGTAAATTACCAGGAACCAAAGCTGCCGTGGGGCATCAAGGCATCACCGGACCCTCTGACCACCACCAGCAGGTAAAGAGGGTGGAGAGTTTTACCCAAGGACACAGTCTGCTTGGGTACAGAACAAATCTCTACATCCAAATCCAGGAAGCTCTTCACAGACACCATGTGGCGACCTAGAGTTAATCTACAATTTGAACAAAGGTCAAACTGGAGACTAAAGATTTTTTAACATTTGTTAGATTTTCAGCTGCTGCGGTTCGCTTTTACAGTGTCAAACGAAAAACCTGTTCCCCCCCTCGCCTGTGGGGGGCGTTGAACTAAGAACCACTAAAGGAAACAACAAGAAAACCTCTGAAGAAGACACTGAACACAACTTCCTTCTCCACAAAATGTCTCCGCCCCTTTTTGTTTGCTGCAGAGGTGTACTTGAATGTAAATGAAAATGGAGCTGCTTTAGCTCTTAGCAGTTGTTGGATTTCTCTTTTGTCTTTGGGGGGAAAAAAGACCAACCGTTTAATTTCAACCGCTAGCGCGAGGTCAGCACATTTGTTTTGGTTGTATTTACCCAGAACACTTTGCGTTTTAATTAGCTTTCTGCATTTCAAGTGACCACCAGCCCATCATATGCATTCATATCGTGACTGAGTTCACTTAAACCGAACCGAGGACTAGATTTTTAGACGGACCAGAGTTCTTTTTTTGTTCCAAATCAGAGTTTTATTCACATTCACATCTCTCTAAAACAAACCAGGCTAACTAACTAAAGTGGCCAAAACCTGGCTGGTGTGAATGCAGCCTAAACTAAATGAGATTCAGATGACAGCAGAGGATCATTAATGTTTGTGTATGCTGCTGAACGCGGTTGCCGGTGGATTAGAGAACCTGAGGAAACATGCAAAGAGGTAAGATTAGCCATGCAGGCGACGTCATCCCTAATTAAACGACTTCTTCAGCGCCAGGACGACATGGAAGCTGAGCTCATTGATCAGGAGGGCCGCGCACGCCGAGATAACATAAGGCCCCAAGCTACGGCCCGCGGGCTGGATCCGGCTCGCCTCCTCATTTGGTCTGGCCCCCTGAACAATACCAGAGCGCATTCAGTGTTTTTTTCATATATATGTGGATTTTTCTTCAACCACCAGGGGGGCTCTTGAGCAGATATGAAACTTAGTTTTCCCTCAATGGAATATATACTAGTCAGTACCAGTCACCGTTTCACTCACGGTTTTTTACCATTTGCATTCTGGGTAAAAATCTCTACAAACGCTAATATGTCGTCGGCAGTCGTAATGAAGAAAGAAAATGTGCAGATAGCTATGTTGCAAGAGACACATCTTACATCTGGGGAACATGAAAAATTAAAAAGAATGGGCTTCACCAAAATATATTACTCATCGCATAAATCTGGTCTTAGACGGGGTGTAGCCATATTAATATCATAGAGAGTTCCATTTCAACTTATTTCTGAAACCAACGACAATATTCATTAATAACAGGGAGAATAGATGGAACCAGTATATCACTATGTAATGTATACGTTCCACCTGGCAGTGACTTTTCATTTTATAAAAAACTATTTGATTAATGGGACAATCAACGGGTATACTTATTTGTGGAGGAGATTGGAATATATGACTTAATCCATGGTTGGACTCTTCACAACAAATTCCCCAAACATCTTTACAAAAAAAAGATTAAAATTCTCATGTCAGAATACGATGTTATAGATATCTGGAGGAGTTTATATCCAACTAGCCGTGATTATACTCATTTCTCTCATGCACATACGGTATACTCTAGAAAAGATTTTCTTTACTTTTAAAAGAGATTGCCATAAGATATGTAACTGTGAGATAGGCAACATTAACCTCTCTGATCATGCCCCCTTATTATTAACTTTAAAATTAGATGAGGACCCTAAAAATACACAATGGAGATTAAATACGAGTGTACTGAATGACCTCCAATTTACAGAACTAATCAAATCTGACATAAACACGTTTTTAAAAGAAAACAATAACGGAGAGGTTAGTCCAGAAATAGTTTGGGATGCACTAACAGTTATGAGGGGTAAAATTATATCTTTTTGTGTCCAAAAAAGAGAGCAAACCAATTAAAACTATCAGAATTAAACAATGAAATAAAAGAGGTTGAGACAAAACATAAGAGAATTAAAACCAGAACATAGTATAAAGCTTAAAATATTAAGAAATAAACTTAATGCAATGTATCTACAAGAAATATGGAAAAAGATTATCTATACTGAACAAAGATATTATGAATCAGGTGCCAAATTTGCTAAACTCTTGGGGAGAAAATTACAAAAACAACAAGCAGATAACACGATATACAAAATAAGGGACCCAAATTCTGAGAGGTGTGTGTATAAACAAAATGAAATCCAACAAGTTTTCCAAACTTACTATATACAATTATACACACAACCAAGCTTAAAAGATGGGCAGCAAATTAAACAATTCCTTGAACAACTTAACCTACCTGTTCTGTCGGATGATCAAAATCAAAGGTTAATGTTGTTTTCTGCAAATTCAGTTGAATATCTGAGTCCAAAACAAAACAATTTTATCGTGTTAACGAATATATGAACAAAAACATTGGTTTCGCATTTGTTTTGTGCTCAAATACAGACAGAAAAAGATTAAATATGTAGAGCAATATTTTTCACCAGATGTAATAAATCATAAAATGTATTCAGTCTGAATATTTCAGCCCAGGTTTGATGTTTTGAGTTAGAGGTTTTTTAAAAAGATTCGCCGGATCATTATGAATCAAACTTAATTCAACAAACAAGATGATGTCAGTGATGCTGCATATTTCGATGTTGATCCGATACAAAGTAAATACTGGGGCGGTATCACCGATTCCGATGCTGATAGTTTTAAAGATTCATGTGTTTTCAAACACCGTGATATTAATATGAGTTACAGCAACATTTAGTTTCCCTTTGGGAAAAAGTAAAGTATTTTTGAATTTGAATTTCACTACAATACAGCTGTTTAATGTTGTTTTCTGCAAATTCATGGTTGAATGTCTGAGTCCAAAACAAAACAATTTTATCATGTTATCAAATTATATGAACAAAAACAACTGTTTGTTCATATATTTAAACAAAAACACCTTTCCATAAGGTGGTTTTGTGCCGTTACCTAGCAACCACAGCAAAGCCCACCCCGTTACCTAGCAACCTAAACTGAGTTCTAGAGCAGCTGGTCAGCTGACCAGACTAATATCTCATTATATAAGAATGATTTTGTGCACAAACATGTAATGAACAATGGGATGTTCATTACATGTTTATAGTTCATAAACATGTAATCAGACCTAATCTGTTCAAGGAAGAACAGTAGGTAACCTTTAATTATGCTGAATTTTTATGTATTCAGCATAATTAATCCACACTTTCAGGAGAGATTTCTTTCATTCTAAGATATGTCAAAGTTGTAAAAATAAGGGAAAGATTTTCACCAAAGTCAAACTTTGCATATGAAAATATCGTAAGCATCATTTGTACATTCCTCCCTGAAGGTCAGAGTCGCTGCTGTTTCCGCTGTTTTTGCATTTGATACAAAACTACTGTAGTTTTTTTCTGGAACATGTTTTCCAGAACTGAGAAGTAAAAGTCTGACTGAACTTTGGTCAATAAAATCCAGACATAAACCAAATGTTTCAGCATCTACAGCACTAATATCACTGGTGTCGACTAGAAATGGGTTGTTTTCCAGTAACAAACTATAGCAAAATTTTCCTGTAAGGTAATTTTGCATAAACAAATGATTATAAAAACACAAATAGATATGGTTTTCCTGTGCACTGATCTTCCATTCTATTAGTCCTGTGTATATTTATATGTATTTGTTAACTCTGAACAGGTGGGTTTTAAGTCGAGATTTAAAGGCACTCAGTGATTCAGCTGTTTTACAGTTTTCTGGAAGTTTGTTCCAAATTTGTGGTGCATAGAAGCTGAATACTGCTTCTACTCGTTTGGTTCTGGTTTAGTTCAAAGCTTTACAGGATAAAAACATCACATAGTCACCGATTATTGAACAAACAATAAACATTACATCTGGTCAGATGCCATCATCGACATCATCAATTCATATCAAAGATGGCGACAAACGTTTCACTTACTACAAGTCAAAGTTAACTCTAAATAATTCAGTGCTTCAACTCTTCTGCAGTTTTCTGGAAGTTTGTAGTGCAAACTTGTGAAGACACTAATAAATGTAACTAAAGTTAAATACATGGATTAGTTTCTCTAGATCTTACTGCAACATTTAATCCTGGAAATGTTCTTCAGGTGATAGAAGTCTGACTTTCTAACTGACTTTATGTGTCTCTGGAGGTTCAGATTTTCTATCTGTAATTATTGAAGTTTTGTGCAATGACCTGTCCAAGTTGAAGCGGGAAAGGGGAACACTTGTTGTCTATAACTTACTAAGTAAAACTTTGCATATGTAAATTTCATTGCCTAGTGTGGATTACTTCAGCCTCATCTTCCTTTTTATCCACAAAACCGAGACCTCAGGTCTACAACACCAAGCAGCTGCACTCCGACTAGTAAGTATAATTCATGATATGTTGCAGACTATCAGCTAAGCCGTATTTTAGATGGTTACAATAAGTTTTGATACATAAACCAGACACTAATTTTGGAGAAATAATTTAGGCTTAGCTTGATTTTATGGACATTTTTCCATCGAGTTGTGAATTTTATAAAACCTTCATGTTTTTGATCTTTTAATGTTTTGCTACTTTTTTCTTCTCTGAGTTACTGAAGCTTTGAAATTCTTGTGTCCACTTTCTGCAGAAAAAACAACAATGAACCAACAAATGACTGCAGTTCTCCTGCTCTTTGGTAAGAACCCCAACCTGAAAGGCTTCAAACACTAAACAGAGATTTGCTTCCAAGGTTTAAAGTTTGGTTGTTGATTGATACACGGACAGATGCGATTCCCCGAGTTAACCCAGTGCGGCCATCTACCACCATTAGTTTGCTGTGTTTTATAATAATAAAACGTGTTTGTTATTATTAACGCTTTGGTGCAAAAAACTGATTGAAAATCGATTTATTTACTGCATGTTTATGTCTGTTCAGGCTCAGGTGGAACGGCACTGAAAGCAGCCCTTTAAACCATTCAGACACGAACACAATAGAGACACAATCAGATGACTTATGACCCGCGATATTAACTCAATAGTCCATGGAAAAACCTTATAAGCTTGTATTAAAGCAGAAAGTACGGCGGCCACCGTGATAAAGACTTACAGTATCAATTATGCCGCATGAACTGATCAGTAGATTATTGCGAGGGAACGCAAAACGTTTTGCGAGGGAACGCAAAAGAAAAAAAATTCCCCATGTGCCCTGGAGGGCTCCGTATGAACGTGACACAAAAAAGGTAGGACTAAATTTATGTTTTTAGCTTCGTGAAATTAGCTGGGTTTTTTCCTCTCTCTTTGGCTACTGGTTCAGTGAGTTTTGCACATAGCATGGTGATTCTGGTATTGTTGGAAACAGAGTCTGGGTTTTAATCTGTTAAGTAGTTTGTGTGGGCAGGACCATGTTGCGCTGGGGTTGCTACGTGTTTACCAGGTGTGGGTCGTTAACATCTAATTAACGCCTAATTTTCTTTCTTTCTTTCTTTTTTTCTGTACTACTTTTTTTAATGCTTAGTGTTTGAGCTGGGAGTTGCTTATTGTATAGCATGTGCTTAGATTGACCTTGTTAGCAGAAGTGCTGCATGACCCAATATTGGGTCCTTTTTGGAGCGTAGTGTTAATTGTGCTAAACAGCTGCATCAGCCTTAACTGATGTCAGATTATAGTCCATGATCTATACAGCGAGTAATAAAAAGTCACATTTACCGTCATAAATAAGTGTAAATATCGCAAATATTTGCAAATTAACGCCACAAACACTTTGATTTTTATTGCAAAAATCACAAAAAGAATCACAAAGTCCTGGAGGGACTGAAAAGATGTTTAGTAATATTATTTAATTTTAAGAATTCATTTATATTTTAACAGTTTGTAAACAGGTTTTATCAATACATACCAGCCCTTTAAGAGGATTCATGATCTTGATTTGGCCCAAAACGAAAATGAGTTTGATATCACAGTCGAAAAGATGCACAATGTAATTCTTCAGTTACGGTTTAAAAGGCCGGTTAGAGAAAAGTAGTGAAAAAAGATAAAGAGAAACAACAATGGAGACAATCGATCAATACCTCAAATATTCAACTTTTGTTAGTGTTGTTGCTACTGTGTGCTGTGGGAACATTCTCCTGCTATTGTCGTCCGTTTCTCCCGTCATATTGAACTTAATCAAAAATCACAAAAAGTAAAAAATTTAAGGAATTATCTACTTGAACAAGCTCTGATATCTTGCTGAAAAGTTACTAGACTGTCTTATTTAAAGTGTACCAAGTTATTTGCATTAGAAACCAAAAATATTTGGTTAGATTTTGTGTTTTTGCAGTGTTTGTCCCACTATGTTCAGCATGAATACATCCCTATAGAACGACAGCCTTCATGTAAATCCTATTTTGTAAATATTCAGGACTTTGCCTCAGTTCCTGCTCCCAGTTCCCACCACGCTGGTACTTCTACGTCAACCAGCCGCTGACCTGGACTCAGGCTCAGCAGTACTGCAGGGAGCATTACACCNACTGCATGTTTATGTCTGTTAAGGCTCAGATGGAACGGCACAGAAAGCAGCCCTTTAAACCATTCAGACACGAACACAACAGAGACACAATCAGATGACTGATTACCCCGCGATAATAACTCAATAGTCCATGGAAAAACCTTATAACCTTGTATTAAAGCAGAAAGTACGGCGGCCACCGTGAAAAAGGCTTACAGTATCAATTATGCCGCATGACCTGATCAGTAGATTATTGCAAGGGAACGTAAAACCTTTTGCGAGGGAACGTAAAACCTTTTGCGAGGGAACGCAAAAGAAAAAAAAATTCCCCATGTCCCCTGGGGGGCTCCGTATGATATTCGTGCTTGATAAGAACCAGACGTTGTGTAATGCTCAGACACTTTTATTAAAGCCTCTTTCCAAAGGTCTGCTCACCCAGTTTGTTCACAGGTGTGTCGCCTAAGACTCTCTACTTCTATTGTTCTGTTCTTTACATTTATACATTCACATGAACTCATGCTCGCCACCTGGTGGACATAAACATAATTCATTCAATCATGACACGTGACACAAAAAAGTTAGGACTAAATTTATGTTTTTAGCGTCGTGAAATTAGCTGTTTTTTTTCCTCTCTCTTTGGCTACTGGTTCAGTGAGTTTTGCACATAGCATGGTGATTCTGGTATTGTTGGAAACAGAGTCTGGGTTTTAATCTGTTAAGTAGTTTGTGTGGGCAGGACCATGATGTGCTGGCGTTGCTGCGTGTTTACCAGGTGTGGGTCGTTAGCATCTAATTAATGCCTAATTATGTTTCTTTCTTTCTTTCTTTTCTGTACTACTTTCTTTCTTTTTTTAATGCTTAGTGTTTGAGCTGGGAGTTGCTTATTGTATAGCATGTGCTTAGATTGACCTTGTTAGCAGAAGTGCTACATGACCCAATATTGGGTCCTTTTTGGAGCGTAGTGTTAATTGTGCTAAACAGCTGCATCAGCCTTAATTGATGTCAGATTATAGTCCATGATATACAGCGAGTAATAAAAAGTCACATTTACCGTCATAAATAAGTGTAAATATCGCAAATATTTGCAAATTAGCGCCACAAACACTTTAATTTTTATTGCAAAAATCACAAAAAGAATCACAAAGTCCTGGAGGGACTGAAAAGATGTTCAATAATATTATTTAATTTTAAGAATTCATTTATATTTTAACAGTTTGTAAACAGGTTTTATCAATACCTACCAGCCCTTTAAGAGGATTCATGATCTTGATTTGGCCCAAAACGAAAATGAGTTTGACATCCTGATCTAAACAGTCGAAAACATGCACAATGTAATTCTTCAGTTACGGTTTAAAAGGCCTGTTAGAGAAAAGTAGTGAAAAAAGATAAAGAGAAACAACAATTGCCTGTTAGAGAAAAGTAGTGAAAAAAGATAAAGAGAAACAACAATTGCCTGTTAGAGAAAAGTAGTGAAAAAAGATAAAGAGAAACAACAATGGAGACAATCGATCAATACCTCGAATATTCAACTTTTGTTACTGTTGTTGCTACTGTGTGCTGTGGGAACATTCTCCTGCTGTTGTCGTCCTTTTCTCCCGCCATATTGAACTTAATTAATCAAAAATCACAAAAAGTAAAAAATTTAAGGAATTATCTACTTGAACAGGCTCCGAAATCTTGCTGAAAAGTTACTAG
>NW_006800270.1:102149-103595 GCF_000485575.1 Poecilia formosa
CCAGTTCCCACCACGCTGGTACTTCTACGTCAACCAGCCGCTGACCTGGACTCAGGCTCAGCAGTACTGCAGGGAGCATTACACCAACCTGGCCACGTTTGAAAACATGGACGACATAAACGCGCTACAAGCTCCTTTCTCCTATTCCTCGGCCTGGATCGGACTCTGGGATGACCCGAATGCCTGGAAATCTGAACTGGGCAACGGGCCCAACTCCTGGAGATGGTCTGCAACCGGAGAAACCAGTAAAACTGGTTACAAATCGTGGTCTTCCAATAATCCAGATTACTACATGGCAACCGAGACGTGTGTAGCTTTGTACTATGATGGAATATGGACAGATGTACCATGTTCATCGTCATACACATTTATTTGTTACAATGGTAAGAGAAACCATAAGTTTTATAGATTTTACCTGCAGTTCATAATAAATATTACCAATTAGAAAGAAATTAATGCCTTCAGAAAGCAACATTTTTTTTTAATCTGCATCCCTCACTTCTTTATTTTTGCTCAAAGTATTCTCACCATCCTGTATTTGTTCACAGTTGTTTTAATTCTGCTTTCTAGTGAATTTTTAGTCCCATTTTCATCTATTTTCAAAGTAATGCTTCTTGTTTGTGAAGATTTTTAAATCTGATGTATAAAATTAGAAAGAGATGCTCCTAAACATGAAGAACAAACCTGTATCGAGTCAACAATACAGAAAGTAAATTTTAAATTTGTCCAATAATCTTCTCACAAAGACAGTAAATAATTTATGTTTGGTTGAATCTAATAAAAACACAAAACATCAAATGTTAACAGTCAACAAATGTTTTTAGCACCAATAGATTGATTACCAAAAAGCAGATAATCAACTAAACAACAAAAACACCAAATCTTACCAAATAATTTTTGGTTTAGTTTCTAATGCAAATATTTTAGTTCACTTGAAATAAGACAAATCCAACAAGTAACTTCTCAGATAGAGTTGCTTGATTTAAGTCAATATGACATTGTTTTATAATAGTACTGGTTCCACTGGCAGATTATTTCACTTATTACATAAGAAAAATGTTTGTTACAAGTGAAATAATCTGCCAATGAAATGAGTACTTTTTTTATCAATACTAAGGATTATTGGCAAACTCATATGTCTGCAAGATATATGAGTATCTAAATTAGTATTTTATTTCAAGTGAACTAAGATATTTGTACTAGAAACTAGACCAAAAGTACTTGGTAAGATTTTGTGTTTTTGCAGTGTACTACATAGTTCCTGCATACTAAACAGACCCGTGTCTATTTTTTGGTTTAATAAATAGTTTTGTTATCAGGCGTTGGTCCACTGTCCATTGTAACATGGCCCCCTTAACATGAAAAAAATCAAGACATGCCCCTGGGAAAATCCATTGTTTAACTGACTCTTATTCTTTTGCAGTTACAAAGCAAAATGTGAAGCAG
>NW_006800270.1:105196-107343 GCF_000485575.1 Poecilia formosa
CCAACAACAGAAATCACTGATTTCAAAAGTAACCCTTAAAACCATGAATGCCCGACTTACCCAGCCTTGCAAGAACAATAGGCATCAGTGATCTTGTCCACATTATATTTATGCTGAGGGTGTGAGGATCTGCTGTTTTCCTCATCAACCGGTAGCATTTAGCTGCGACGCGCACAATGTTGGAGGCATCGCGTGGCTCAAACACCTTGATGTCGTCCAAAAAAGATGACATGAACTTGTTGGTTCCCCTGTCCATTGTCGTGGCTGATATTTTTTGAAAATCCGGCAGAAATGCTACACTAATCGACTCAGAAATACTCTGCAGAGAGTCAATCGAAATGAAAGACGCCATGTTTACATAGAAACTAAGCTCCGCTAGGCTTTGTTTGTGAGACATGCAGCCACGTGGGATTTTAGGGGGCGTTTCTGGGCGGAGCTTGGTAAGGGCCATTGGAATTCAAAGAGGAAAGTGCTCATTTTCATTTAGAACAAGCTAGCAACAGGTACGACAGAGAAATTTCTTCAAACTCATATGATGCAACTTTTAAGTTGAGGGCGATCGATCTGGCACTATAGGAGGGAAATAGAGCCGCTGTACGTAAACTCGGCGTGAACGAAACCAAGGTTCAGCTTTGGAGACAGAGGGCAGTCCTAATAAATCTACTGGATTTATTAGGACGCTGCCCTCTGCTGGATCCTTATGGAAAACCGAGAGCGGCGGAGATATCAGCGGCTTTTTTTTTTTCTTTTCTTTTTCAAAAAAATTGTAGCTGCGGCTTATAGTACGGTGCACTCCATAGTCCAGAAAATATGGTAGTTGTGAACTACATATTTAGCTTAAATACTAAATATTTAATTTGAAAGCCAAATATATAGTTTGCAAACTATATATTTGGCTTTGAAATTAAATATTTACTTTGGAAATAAATATTTATTTTAAAAGTAAATATTTTATTTGGAAGCAAACATTTATTTTGAATANTGGTACTCTGCACTGCGTCACTGAGAATGATTTACATGAGTGGAGTGATGCGAACTGTGATGCTCCCCATGTTTTCATCTGCCATCAAGGTGATCAGAAACGTAGCAGCGTAAAAAATTAACAGCAACATTTTGGTTTATCTAGCCTTTATTTAGCCATATGCAAAATTCAGAAGTTAATTTTTCAAAGTCATATGTTCCAAACAAAATATTTAATTCGCAAACTAAATATTTAGTTTGAAAACCAAATATTTAGCTTTCAAATTAAATATTTACTTTAGAAATAAATATTTAGCAAAAATAAATACTTCATTTCGAATCAAACATTTATTTTGAATATTAAATATTTAGCTCAGACTTAGACATTTAGTTCTGAACTAAATATTTCAATTACACACTAAATATTTAGCTTCCTAACTAAATAATTTGAAAGCTGTGTATACGGTCTGCAAACTAAATGTATGTCTTTGAAATTAAAGATATACTCTCTTCCAACAAATATTTATTTAGAAAATAAATATTATGTTTGGAACAAAACATTTAATTTGCAAACTAAATATTTAATTTGAAAGTTAAATCAATGCAAACTAAATATTTTAATTTACTTTGGAAATCAGTATTTAGTTTAGCAATATTTAATTTGGAATCCAACATTTAGTTTTAAAACTAAATACTGTACTTTCCTTAATCAAATTGTGTATTTAATTTAAAACCTAAATAGTTTGTAAACAAAATATTTAGTTTTTTAAACTAAATATATAGTTTGTAAATCAAATATTTAGTTTTATAACCTAAATATATAGTTTCTAAACTACATATTTAGCTTGTAAATTAAATATTTACCTTGGAACTTTGACATTTATAAATGTGTAAATAACATGGTGAAAATATGACTTTGAAAAATGAACATCCACATTCTGTTTTCTCTGACGGACTAAATAAACCAAAATATTGCTGTTAGTTTTTTAGTGTGTAACTTTAAAATCGGCATCATTTGCTGCTCCTTTGTGACACTGAGTTTTGTTTCTGCTCAGTGGTAAAGACGGCCAGCCTTGTGAAGATGACGACTGTGACCGATGCCGACCTGACGGATCCGGACATCAGCGCCCAGCTCCTCCAGCAGGTACTCCAGACTCTCTGACCTCCTTTTGGTTCATCACATCAAA
>NW_006800270.1:107353-124978 GCF_000485575.1 Poecilia formosa
ATCACAGTTTCATTCTGAGGACTCTTTTGTTCTTCGGTAAGAACTTAAACTCAATGTGCATTTTGAGTTAAATCCCATAAGTTCTCATGGTGAGGTAGATTTTATAGCAAATTAAAAGCTTTTTTGCTCTAGTAGTTTTATTTTAATTAGTTTATGTTTATCTTTGGTTACTTATTTGTTTTTATGGCTAAGCCTCTGAAGTGCTTTTAGAAGTTCAGAGTTTTTATGTTGTTTTTATCAGTCACTTTTATATCTTTTTGAATGTGGTTTCTATATCCTGCATTTTATGACATTTTATTTACTTTTTTCCTTGGTGTTGATAGAAACTTGTTCTTTAAATGAGATCTGACTCATTAATTTTTCAAGGTATGTACGTTAGGCAATAACTTATGTGTACAATATGTTAATGGGAAAAATAATTGTATTTTTATGTGAAACTATGAAATGTATGACTGTGCACCACGGCCATTGTAGATATCAAGAGAAGTGTATTTCCACCAAAAAACTCAGAAATGTTGAAATTAATTTCAGACAATTAAAAAAAAAATCAAGGAAATTTCTGAGCTCCAAAAGTAGAAAATTTTGAGAAAAAACCCAAAAAGACTCATTTCAAAAATATACAGTTTGTAACTGTTATATTAACATTTAGGGCTGGATGGTACCACAATTTAAGCCTTTCACATCAGTCAATATAATTGATTAGTTATTTGTTTTAAATGTGAAGTTCTGGTGGTGTGACATTTCCTGTTTTATCCAGTTTTCATTTCACACTGTTTTTATTTTTAAGCAGTAATGAGGCACAGTGGAGAAACATTAAACTGCTGCTGCACCAGTTACTCAACAGGCTGTTGCTAGGTAACCAAAGAACGAGTGAGTTGCTAGGTAACAAAAGAATGAGTGAGTTGCTAGGTAACCAAAGAATGAGTGAGTTGCTGGGTAACCAAAGAATGAGTGAGTTGCTGGGTAACCAAAGAATAAGTGAGTTGCTGGGTAACCAAAGAATGAGTGAGTTGCTAGGTAACCAAAGAATGAGTGAGTTGCTAGGTAACCAAAGAATGAGTGAGTTGCTAGGTAACCAAAGAATGAGTGAGTTGATTGCACCAACCTTGCTTGAGAGTTTGAGTGGCTAAACTCTTTCCTCTGCCTACATCCCCCAGAATTCTGTACAATTCTGAGTCGGCTTTCAGTGAATATGTTACATATTGAATATTTAATATTCTATCAGACTTATTACCAATTGATATTGATTAGAATCAAGAAATTAATAAATGAAATTCAGATTTTGCAGCTGAACTATCCAGACTTTGGGAAGTTTTGTTTTCCACATTCAGTTCTATTTTCTAAATTTCGTTTCATATGGATTCAAGATGAAAAAAATGATTTAATTGAAAGCTTTGTCTCTTTGAGATAATAAAAATGAACCTGCAGATACTAAGAGCCTCCATTTGTAAAGTTGTTTATCAAGTCCAAAGCACTTTACACTCATCCATTTACACACATTCACACGCTGATGGTGGTAAATTACCAGGAACCAAAGCTGCCGTGGGGCATCAAGGCACCAAGAACCACTGAAGGAAACCGCATGAAAACCTCTGAAGACACATTGAGCAGAACTTCCTTCTTCACAAAATGTAAATAAGATGAAGTGGGGTTGTTGTTTCTCAACAACTCTTAGCAGTTGCTGAGAAACAACACCTTGTTATTTCTGGACAACAAGCTTTGGGGTAAAAAGCCACAAACCATTTCATTTCAACTGCTAGCATGAGGTTTGGTTGTATTTACCCAGAACACTTTGCGTTTTAATTAGCTTTCTGCATTTCAAGTGACCACCAGCCCATCATATGCATTCATATCGTGACTGAGTTCACTTAAACGGAACCGAGGACTAGATTTTTAGACGGACCAGAGTTCTTTTTTTTGTTCCAAATCAGAGTTTTAGTCACATTCACATCTCTCTAAAACAAACCAGACTAACAAAAGTTGCCAAAACCTGACTGGTTGTGAATGCAGCCTAAACTAAATGAGATTCAGATGACAGTAGCGGATCATTAATGTTTGTGTATGCTGCTGAACGCGGTTGCCGGTGGATTAGAGAACCTGAGGAAACATGCAAAGAGGTAAGATTAGTGCAGCTGCAAAAGGGTTTCTCTTTAAGCCGTCAGACAGTTAGGCAGACAGTTTTTTCAAAACTCCAAATTGTTTCAAAATGTTAAAATTCTGATTCGACAATAGAATCAAGCTTCGGTATTTGTTGATTGAAAATGGTACTTTTTAAACAGATTTACATTTTTTATACATCATCATTGTGTTTAGAGTAGGAACCACCATAAAATTGTGATAATAAAAATTGTGAGAGATCTGAACTTTTGCTAAATATATAAATAAATATGCTTATCCTGTGAGTAATAATTAAGTTTTTGCTGATTATTTTTGTTCATTATTCCTGGACATGAAGCACTCTCTTTTGGACAGTTCCACATTCATAAGGTTTGTTACATAAAAAGTAATGATGTAACTTGGAAAAATACCTTTTTAAAAACAAGATTTTACATTAACTAAACAGCAGTGGTCTTTAAGGATGTGACATTTTTCTTAAAAGGTCTAAAATACTACATCGCCTTTTCTTCAAATGCAAATATGTTTTATTTTTGAGAATTGCTTCAGGGTTGGAAAACGACACCACAGTTTCAGGAGCAGAGTTTCCTTTGAGAAGGAAAGAAGGTTTGATACGATGCCTTATTATGGACACAGGAGATAGAAAAAATGAGTACTTCTTTAAATTTTTTTTTAGATATTTAAAGATTAATATCAGAAATTTACTAGAAAAAAACTTTAAAATTTTTGACTTTTGGAAATTTTAGGAATTTCAAAATGTCTCAAAAATTAAAAAACATTCCAGTAACTTTCTGATGATTTGAAATTTTATAGAAAAATACAGAAATTTCTGAGTTTCAAAACTTAAAAAAATTTACTACCAAAAAACTCTAAAATGTTGAAATTAACCTCAGAAATTTTAAAAATAACTATTTTTAACATTTTCAACCTTTGAAACTCAGAAAATTTCCAAAACTCAAGCATTTTTGACATTTGAAACTCAATAATTTCCATGTTTTTTTTTTTATTTGTGCAATTATTCTAAACACTTCTGAGATTAATTTTAAATTTTCTGAATGTTTAAAAAAATTATATGTTTGAGCTCAGAAATTTTCTTGCTCTTTCTAAAAACATTGGCCAAATTTTATTATATTTACTCTAATCTGTTCCATATTACAATAAGCTGTTGTAGTTTTGTGAATTAGAGAAATGTACTAATTGTTATTGGTTAGTTTATTAAATACTACAACTGAAAAATAATTTTAATGACTGTAAAAAAGATTTTTGTTGCAAAGAAAATGGTTTCACACAAAAAGTTGCATTTAAAATAAACTAAACATTGCCCTCTTGAGGCTGATTTTAGTGGGATTTTACATTGTGTCAATTCACTTAGTATCTAAGGTGCAGAATGCTACATTTTTCACATCTTTTCTTGGTCAATATTCAGGTTTTTGCCTCGGCTCCTGCTTGCAGTTCCCTCTACAAAAGTACTGCTATGTTGACCAGTCAGTGACCTGGCCGGAAGCTCAGTAGTTCTGCAGGGAGCAATACACCGACCTGGCCACGTTTGAGAGCATGGAAGACATTAACAGGCTGCAACCTAATCTTTCCTATTCCTGGGCCTGGATTGGACTCTGGGATGATCAGAATGCTTGGAAATCTGAAATGGGCAACGAGTCCAACTCCTGAAGATGGTCTGCCACTGGAGAAACCAATAAAAAAATCAGTCTTTCTCTCTTGCTCTCGATGAAGGCGGACGCTTTTTTCCTCTGCTCCCTCCCCTCCCATGCCTGCCCTGCTTGCTCTGTTTATGTCCTGTCTTTTTCTATATTTTTGGAGCCTTTCTTTGTACATCATCCAAATCTACAAATTATGGATCTGGTCAACCGATCTCTCAATGCAATTGATCAAATTTTCAACAAGAAGTCTGGGCACAGGAGAGCCCAATTGTCCTGCAGGGACACACCCAGCAGAATTCACCCTGGATTTATTCATGATAACAGGAATTCTGCTGTTTGGAGCTTGTGGATTCCTGGCTTATTGACAAATTTGTGACGGACTTGGCCGAACTAGCAAACACTCAGACTGTTGGTGTGGACAGAGACGAGGACTCTAAAACTCACTAACCAGTTGGAATCAATCTTGGAACGACCAAACTAATTTGGATGAATGGGAACTGAGATGTATCGGAGAGACTTTAGGGAAGATTGAAATTTATAATCTTCCCGACCTAAGACATTCTGTTTATGAATTGGCTTTCCCTGTGTGGCCTTGGAAGGGCTGCATATTTCCAATCTCCTTGAAGATATGTAAACACAACGGTCTTCCCTCCTCGCCCCCGCCTGTATCCGTGGAGTTGCGAAGCTGAACGCTCCTAAGGACGTCTTGCCTTTATAACAACGTCTTTATCGGACTCTGCCAGGGACTCAGGAACGTTCCTTCGTGGCCCTTTAACGTCATCACCTTCACTCGTGTCTTTGTTTTGCCCTTTGTTTTGTCTGAATGTTGTCACCTGCCCTAATCAATCAATCAAATTTTATTTGTATAGCACATTTCAGCAGCAGGGCATTTCAAGGTGCTTTACATATTAAAGAGAGAAAAAATAAGATCAGCATGTAACATTGAATAAACAGTAAGAAAGAGAAAGAGATTCAAAAGATAAAAACATACTAATGTGTCTTTTCCTATTTTTTGTTAGAAACNCTCTGACCTCCTTTTGGTTCATCACATCAAACAGGAATTTAACACATTTTGCCCTTCCACAGCTTGGCGCCTTACTGACAAGTCAGGGATGGACTGATTTCAAAATACAGTGGAAGATTACACCCAAGAAAGAAGGACAGAAATGAAAGCACAGGACATCAGTGTGATTATTGTTCTCTGCATATTTATAGTCTGTACAGAACTTGAACCACTGTTGGTGATAATACAGTAAATCTGTCTCTATACAACCAAAAATAACTATCCTCTGTAATTAACAAACATTTTAATGTCAGCATAATGGTCTTAAAGTTTTTATTTGATTAATTTACCAATCATTTGATGGTGATTTTAAACTTTAAGCCAGAAGGGGATCTATATGCAAAAGTCACACTTTACATGTTTTTACGCTTCCAACCCAATGCTTAAAAATTCTCCGTTGGTGATCAATAAACTGTTTTTGAATTGAATTGCAAGACACTCAGCTGTTTTTAGGCAATAATAATGTTTTTTGGTGTCTGGAAAATGAGTTTAAAAAACTCCCGAATTCTGAGTCACATTCAACGGCCACTGTGCCGTTACCTAGCAACGCCAGAGGGCCTAGACCGTTACCTAGCAACCCAAGCTGAGCTCCAGCATGTTTGGGCTGCTGGGTTTACTGCAGAATGCGTTGGACAATGGCTGCTGGAAAAGAGAGTTTTGTTGTCGACTTACCTTCCAGAATCCACTTGCTGCATTCTTATTGGTTATGCAGAAGACTCTACTTCTGCTTTTTAAAGAATCTGTAATTGTACATCTGTTTGCAGCCATTTCAACGTGTCAGTAAATGCTGAGTTGGAGGCGTGGCCAACAGCACCTTATTTGAATTTAAAGTGATAAAACTATTAGGGACTGTTACGACCCAGCTCGGCCAGGTGAAAGGAAAGTAACATTAAAGAAACCTAGATGTTAATTAACAATTTAGAGGTTTATTGTTTGAGTTTGACTAAATAAAAAGGTAAAAATTAACAATAATCAAAATGTAGGGACTTACAACAAAAATGTACAAAATAAAATAAAATCCATAAAACAATCAGAGTTGTAAACCAAAGATCTTAACCAAACAAAAATCGACTTCAAGTCCAGGTTAAACAAAAACAAACTACAAATCTCTAGTAGAGATACAAAGGTCCCCCACAGGGACAAAGCGAGTTACACAAGCTATCAGAGCCAACAAAAACAGTCAGTGCTAACAAAAGGGGCAAAGCAAGTTTACAGCAGTCAACCAAACACCCAACAAAGTGGCAAGCTGTCTGAAGAAAGAAACAGCCGCACCTTCCTCCAGGAAGTCTGGGGTTTTAAAAGGGAGCTGGCAATTGGTGAGCCAGTCGCTGTAGGCCTCAGGGACCGGCACAGGAAGACAGGGCTGCATCCACTTCCAAGTGGAGTCAACTTGATTAGAAACTGCAGATATACAGAAAAGAAAGAAAAGAAAACATACACAAGGCCACTGGCTGTAACAGGGATATTGCTGATGGAAGAAAAAAAAACTTAACTCTGAAATTTCCAAGTTTGTTTTCTGAGACTCATCTCAAAATTTCTGAGTTTCTGTTTTTGCAAAATGTTGTCTTTTCAAGCTTGGAAGCTCACACGTTTTTTCTAGAAAAATTCTGATATTTTTGTTAAAAATTTTGAAATGTGCTCCTTTTTTTCTATCTACAGACCTTATTAATATGCTGCCAAACTGAATGAGCTTCATGAACGTCTTTTCAAATTTCCCTATAAGTTACTCATCTGCAATCTGCTTTTTATTAGTGTACGAATCCTCTCTTATGTTTTAAATTTCCTTTAGTTATTATTAATTATTCCAGGATGCATTAGAAAAAAAATCTTCTGATATTGTTGATAATGTTTCCCACAATGTCATGATTTTTTTTAATAAATATTAGTCTCATTTTTTCTTCTATAGGTGTGATTTATTAATTTTCTTTTTATCACCCATATTGTATTTTAATTGGGTTTTGATATCTGTGGTTTCATGATTTTTAGTTGTTGGTGTTCTGGTGCTGTTCTTAGTCAGGTCTCTCTTGAAAAGAAATTTTTAATCTCAATGTGACATAAATAAAAGTTACAAACAAACAAACAATGTTGCTTGGTGTTATTAAAAGTACGTCAACACTTTATGAGAAATATAACATTTCGTCTTCTGTGTTAACTCAGAGGTAGAGCCGTAAGGCAGCATTTGATTGTAAGACAGAACTTTTCATTTCAGGTTTTATTCGGTGATTAAAACATAAATGCATTTTCTGACAAGCCAATTAGCATTTACAGTTGGATTGAATCGGATAAAAGACCCCAGACACTGCAGTGAAAATCTCAGACTAAATACTTTTACCAACATATACATTTAAAAATACCTATTTGTAATTTCTTCTTCTCACCTTTAGGTAACTTCTGTTGTGTTCACAAGGAAGTTTCTCATTTTCATTGCTTTTATTTACAAAGCCCAACTCGGGACACGTGCTGGGAATTAGCTGTTGATATTGCACCATGATGCAAACATGGGACTGCTGTTTTATTCAGTTTGTCTATGTCGATGTGTGTCTGTCCCTATCAAATAAACTTTATAATAACATGATAATTTCAAATAGCTGTCAATAATATTATAATATAATGTTTGTGGAAAGTAAACATTACATGAACAAAATCACCTTGAGTTCAACAGGGATGAGGTTTGCATGTGAAACTGACTTCCTAGAGTCTGCAGTTTGAATTTGTTTCTCTTTATTAACATAAATAAAGATGCTAAAGTGGTTAAGAAGTCTCGACTCTTTTGCTATTGCTTTGTTTCCCCTCCAGGAGCAGAAATTGAGTCATAATGCAAGCAGGATCAGTTCATCCAGAGAGTTTCCATTTGTTGTTCTGGAATTTATGTTAGTTTTTCAACTGCAATTCATTCTAACTGGTGTCTTAAAAATATATCAATTTAAACTTCCAACATTGTAACATATAATTCTGAATTATAAACAAAACCAAAGTTTATTTTCACATTTTGATTATGTTGAAAATGTTTCTTCATTCCTTTTGGTTAGTTATTAACTTTCTGTAATAATCTACAAGCCCTGCAAACATTTCAAACTTTGCATATGAAAATTGTGTCACAGCCAGAGAATGAAGTTCACAGTAAGTCCTGTGAATTCAGATAAAACCTGTTTTTGACATCCAGAAGCTGCATGGTGAGTATATTATGTTTTATTTTAAATACTTCTCAAAGATTGTCATCAGACAGCATCTTTACATCAGGATCTCATTTTCCTAAAGTAAATATTTAAAGTCTCATTTGACTACAACAAAAACAAAGATGAAGAAGAAATGATGATTTTATTATGCAATTACAATCTGAATTATAGAAAAACCATAATAGAAATAGATAAATAGAGGTTTTCACGCTCCTTCTCAAGGAAAAACACTTTTTTCTAGTTGTTTTGATCTGATTATTTGCTTTTATTTTATTTAAAATCATGATAATTTTTAGCTTCTTCCAGTGAAGGTAGAATAAACTTAAAGAAATGTTTAAGTTTATTCACAGAGGATGTAAAATCACTTGTTCTTTTTTGAAGAAAGTTCAACAATGGATCACAGTTTCACTCTGAGGACTCTTCTGTTCTTCGGTAAGAACTTAAACTCAATGTGCATTTTAAGCTAAATCCCATAAGGTCAAATGGTGAGGTAGATTTTATAGCAAATTAAAAGCTTTTTTTGCTCTAGTAGTTTTATTTTAATTAGTTTATGTTTATCTTTGGTTACTTATTTGTTTTTATGGCTAAGCCTCTGAAGTGCTTTTAGAAGGTCAGAGTTTTTATGTTGTTTTTATCAGTCACTTTTATATCTTTTTGAATGTGGTTTCTATATCCTGCATTTTATGACATTTTATTTACTTTTTTCCTTGGTGTTGATAGAAACTTGTTCTTTAAATGAGATCTGACTCATTAATTTTTCAAGGTATGTACGTTAGGCAATAACTTATGTGTACAATATATTAATGAGAAAAATAATTGTATTTTTATGTGAAACTATGAAATGTATGACTGTGTACCAGGGCCATTGTAGATATCAAGAGAAGTGTATTTCCACCAAAAAACTCAGAAATGTTGAAATTAATTTCAGACAAGTAAGAAAAAAAATCAAGGAAATTTCTGAACTCCAAAAGTAAAAAATTTGTGAGAAAATCCCCAAAAAGACTCATTTCAAAAATATACAGTTTGTAACTGTTATATTAACATTTAGGGCTGGATGGTACCACAATTTAAGCCTTTCACATCAGTCAATATAATTGATTAGTTATTTGTTTTAAACGTGAAGTTCTGGTGGCGTGACATTTCCTGTTTTATCCAGTTTTCATTTCACACTGTTTTTATTTTTAAGCAGTTCTGAGGCACAGTGGAGAAACATTAAACTGCTGCTGTGCCAGTTACTCAACAGGCTGTTGCTAGGTAACCAAAGAATGAGTGAGTTGCTAGGTAACCAAAGAATGAGTGAGTTGCTAGGTAACCAAGGAATGAGTGAGTTGATTCCACCAACTTCAAAAGTTTGAGTGGCTAAACTCTTTCCTCTGCCTACATCTCCCAGAATTCTGTCCAATTCTGAGTCGGCTTTCAGTTAATATGTTACATATTGAATATTTGATATTCTATCAGACTTATTATCAATTGATATAGATTGTGTGTTTATTGCAATATATATTGTCATTGATTTGTTGCCCAGCCCAATTGGCTTTCAAATCAAGTGAACTAGCCACTTTATTTTAATATATTGAAGAAATTCAATAAACTATCATCTCCGTCAACATTTAGGGATTATCCTCAATACCTGCTCACAAGTACGGGAGTTTCACTACATCAACATGAATAAGACCTGGGATGAAGCACGACAGTACTGCCGAGAGAAATACACCGACCTCGCCAAGATTGAGAGCAAAGAGGATATCAGCAGACTGAACGCTCCTTTTTCCTACAGCTGGGTGTGGTTTGGACTCAGGGACGACCCAAAGTCATGGAAAGACACGATGGGTTCTGACGCAAACTCCTGGAGATGGTCAACAACTGGAAAAACTGGACAAACTGCTTACCACACATGGAGTTTGGGTGAACCAAACTACAGCGGCGCAAGCGAAACATGTGTAGTGATGACCACTACAGGACAGTGGGCTGACCGGACATGCAGCCTGCAGAGAAACTTCATCTGTTTCACCAGTCAGTAAACGATTTAATCCCTTAAAGATGTCACTTTTATAATTTATTTATTTATTTATTTTACGTATTTATTGAAACTCTCACGATGTGAAGGTATGTTATGCAAATAAAATGTGAAAAAAATTGAGCTTCTCTGCTTCTTTCCAGTGCTCACTGTGCTAATCAGAAGGCATGTCTTAGTGGTGTCAATCACCCTCTATGTGGCGCTGCCCACCCCTACGTCCCTCTCCCTTGCTCTCTGCTATGCTGCAGCTAATAGAATGTGCTGTGTATGCTAAGGCTAGTTAGCATAGCCACTTATGATGGGAGATAAATGGTTTTCCAGCAACAGTAAGTTGTTTCTTCATTATAAGCACATTTAACAGCACAGTCACAAGGATGATTAACAGCGCTAAGACCCTCCTCCTGGCTCTGATTGGTTGTTTTTGGTTGGGAGGAATGCATTTTTTCAGTAGCTCAAGGAGGAGGCAGAGGAGATTGATCTTTTCAGAGTTTATCTGTCTAATAGCAAACGGTCACAGCATGATGACAGTTTAACAAATATATATATATATAAAAAAAAACATTAAAAAAAAATAAAATTTACATACTGCAGCCAAATATGGTTTGAGCAACAATTCCTTAACTATTTAAATGTGTTTCTAGGCAACAGATTTGCATTTGGTTCACATGCGATCAGTAGTGGATCCCTAAAACAAAATACAAATTTATTCCTGGATAGTTAAAACACAGCATGCCGCCATTAATAAATAATGTGATCTGAGAAATTATGTGTAGTCGCAGCAAATACAGTTCATTTATAAAATGCTGAATACAATTTTGCTCTTAATCTGTTAACTTTCATTTATTTTTGCAGTCACAGAGAGAAATGAGAAGGAATACGTTTACATCTCAGCCCAGGAAACATGGAGCTCTGCTCTGACGTACTGCAGAACGCACTACACAGACCTGGCGATGATCGAGAACAAGGCCCAAAACGACGAAGCCCGAAATGCAAACCCAACAGCCAGCGAAGTTTGGATCGGTCTGTACCGAGTGCCGTGGATCTGGGCCGACGAGAGCCAAACTCTCTTCCGACCGTGGCACTTCTCCCTGAATAACTATGACAGCAAACAGCACTGTGGAACTGAAAACAACGTCCACCAGTGGGCTGACGAAGACTGCGGTGTCAGGAGACCCTTCATCTGCCATCGAGGTGACTGTTTCTATCGACAATATATCAATAACAATATAGATCGCTATAGACACGTGATCAATATCAACAGATAATACATCTGATAGAATATTTAATATTTAAGAACCTCTCACAACAACCTTATATCAGTTGGTGGGATCAACCGACTTACTCGCTCTTTGGTTGCCTAGCAACAACCTGCTGGATAAGAAGTTTCAAATTCCCTCCTAACTGTGGTTGCCTAGCAACAACCTGCCGAGTAACTGACGCAGTAGCAGATTAATGTTTCACCACTGTGCCTCATAACTGCTTAAAACCAACTAAAACAACAGCATGGGGTGAAAACTGGATAAAACAGGAGGTCATGCTACCAGTTTGGAAGTATTTAAGATATTTTAAACAAAAACCTGGTCAATAATGATCATTCTCTACTGATTTTAAACGCTTATATCGTGATACGTTTTTCAGCCATTTTGTCCAGACTTTTTTGAGAATCTAATTAGTTTGTTATTCTGACGTTCTGTTCAGTTTCAAAGAAGTTGACGACTGTGAGGATAAAGTCTTTGACTGACGTTGACTGGACTGATCCAGCTGTCAGCTCCCAGATCCTCCAGCAGGTAAACAAACCTTCCTGACTCTTCAGTACATTTAAATATTGATAACTGATTAAATTTGGAAATATTTTATTATTTATTACCCAGCTTGGTGCCTTGCTAACCCATCGGGGATGGACCGACTTCAAATTGCGATGGAAGAGTCTGCCAAGCAAAAACCACAAAGAGAAATGTGTAAAATCCAAGTGTAAATCACAAGTTTAACACTAAATGTTTTAGTTTCATATGGAGGCATATTTAGGCTTATGCAGATAGAAACAAAAGGAGGTGTAAATTTCCTGCAAAACATCTCAGAAATATTCCAGAAAAAACTTGGAAAGTTTGGAATTTGTACTTAATATCAAGAAATAATCAAGAGGAAAAAACTCACAAAAATTTCAGTAAGTTGTAAATTTTCAGCTTTTGAAACTCTGAGATTTCCTAGTTTTTTTCTCTCACAAAGTTCAGAAATTAATTTCTAAATTTCGGAGTTTTTTTCTATAAACTTTTCAAGCTCATGAATTTCTTTATTTTTTTCTACAAAATTTCTGATCAACTTCAAAATCTTTTTTTTGGCAGCATACTCTTTCGACTGGTAGATTATTTCACTTATAACAAGACATTTCCCCATGCTTTAAGAGAAAATATATCTGCCAGGGTTTTTAAATGATTTTTAAATCAATATTAAGAGATTTTTAACTGAAAACAAGCTCATGTATCTTATTGAAAGGTTAACTTGTAAGATAGTGCTTGAAATAAGGTAAAACTAAGATATTTGTACTAGAAACTAGACTTAATAAGATTTTGAGGTTCTGGAGTCAAACAATCAATTTGCACAAAATGCAATGATTTTCATGTATTTTATTAATCATTTATGCCAAAGATTATTTAAATAATTCAATATTTACAATTAGTTTTTGTGAATATTTTGACCTTAACTTTCACTTTAACATCTATCCATCCATTTTCTATGCATCTTTAACGCTGATACAGTTCAGATCTGCCAACTAACCTAACATGGATGTTTTTAGATTGTGGATCTAGATATTTTACTCAAGTAAAAGTAGAAATACTTCAAACTAAAATTACTCAAGTAAAAGTAAAAAGTACAGAGCAGTTAAAGTATTCCTAAAAGTAATTTCCCCCTCCCCAAAAGAAAATGGAATTGAGTAAATGTAGTTACTACCCAACTCTGGTTGCAAGTACTGCATTGTTATTGATATTGCACCATTTTTTTAATGTAGAGCAATGAACCAGTGAGATCAGGTTTGGATTCCAACCATTTAACGGCCCCAATAAATCCTTTAGGAAATAAAATCCAACTTCAAAGAGGAGTTCATCTCCCAAAGAGCCTCTTTTAAACCAGTTACGTCCCTGTCATCCAGCGAGACAGTAAAAATAAGGAGATATATAGCACTAATAAATAACTCCACCATGGTGCCAAGCCCCAAGTTAAGGTTTACAACAAGTAGTAAAAAGAAAAACGAAGCAAAAGGAAGGTTAGGAATCTGTTAAGTGGGGTATAAATGACCAACAACGTGCCATTTGGTGCGTTGATGTGTTTGGACAAAATGCTGGGGACACAAAAATGGACATAATGAGTTTTATTTAGAAGGTTGGAAAGAGTTCAAAGCTAAACGGACTGAGTTCAAAACCTACGCTAGTCATGCTGTTCATGCAAAAATAAAAACCAAAGGATTGGAGTCGTAATGTGAATAAACAAATAAAATCTTTCTGCAGTCATGTTTGCAGAAGTTGGACTTTTAACAATTTCATTTTCAGTTTGATTGCATAAAGTTTTGTCAGACAGCAAAAATGTAAATCTGTGTCCAGTAAAACTGTAAATATGTTTCATTGACCAATTTTGTTTTTCAAAAGAAAAGGTAAAAACAATGTAAGTACACATGTACCCAAAAAACTATTAAAAAATCGCTCTATATATTTATTAATCTAAAATAACAATAGTCCAACTTTTCCAACCTTTCTGACATTATTAAGCCTCATTGTATAGTATTTGTACTATACAAATATACAGCCTGCAATAATGTATTAGCAAGAGAAAGTGCAGGGATTTGTTGACTTTGCATGAATTTCCACAATAATTTACAAGAAAATGGAAGGACTGATTGATGTAATTTGGCAGGAAACAGATAAAATAAATGATTTAATTGATGAAATAATGTTTAAGCACACTGTTATCTTGACAGTTCTATTTATTTGTCCCTTTAGAGTCTAGAGGGCCACGTAAAAAGCTGCCGCGGGCCGGATTTAGCCCCTGGGCCTCGAGTTTGACACTCTTAAGCTGCATCATCTCTCAATCTAAAACTCACAGATCATCCACTTATCACAAACTCAGCAGAAAAGACAGAAATGACGCAGAAAGAAACTGTAATATTTGGGGGAATGAAGTAGTAAAAATGTGATTAAGGGGACAGAAGACGGAGCCTGAAGAGGAGCTGGGGGAGGATGAAGATGAGGAAAGAAAGAAGAGGTGGGCAACAGCGAGCAGGGAGGGAGGTCCATCAGCAGCAGCAGGCTGCAGGAATGTTTCACATGCCTGTCCTCTGCATGACCTCGCCTCCCTGGAGTGTGGGAGATACTGGGAGTAATTAGCCTCTTTTAACATTGGAGCTGGGCTGCCTTTCCGCCTCAATGGGGTTAGCAGTGGCATTGAAGGAGATCAAGTGTATAATTTCAAACAAAGTAACTTTAGCTTTCATTTTGGGCGATGCAGACGATGCATATGCAGATTCCACTTGTGCGTTTTCGTCTCTGTTTCAGTAGTTTTCTGTTATTTCCAGTTAAGAAAGGAAAAAGGCTTAAATTAATTTAAAGCAGAGGAGATTTCCTTCCCCCACCCGCAGAGCCATCTTGCTGCTGACCTACTTTATCTTCTGCTAGATTTAATTATGATCTCTCAGACTGAAAATATTTCTCACTTAAAGTCAAGGATCAAGAATTCAGACAGACAGAAATTAAGAAAAACTGGGCCTGAACTGCATCGATTTTTGTAGAAAAGGCCACAGCAACTTGGTTCCAATCACAAAATGTCAATACAGGAAACAGTTACCAGTTTTACTTTAGTACTTTCTTTCTAAAACCCAATTTCTTTTATTTAAAGGTAAAACTCTAAAACCCACCAATATAAAAAGACTTAGAACTTCAGAGGTAACAGATTTAATGTCTTTACATCAAAATAATCATCCATTTAGTTGATATTCTGGAAAAAATAAAGACATTTTTTTTATCTTTTGTATTTCAAAAATAAGCCGCTTTTTTTTTTTTTTTTTTTTTTTTACCTAAAATAATAATTGCAGCATTAAAAAAACAACCGTAGTGATGCTTTAACAGGAAATGTTCCTTAAACCTCTATACATTTTACCCTTTACTCTAAAATCTGGAGAGAAAAAAAGCAGACGCAGATTAACTGCTATAAACTGCAATGATATGTTTTAATAAGAATTTGAGCTAAAAATGGACACTAGATTGTATGTTAATTTCTTACATGTAATCAAATTAAGTTTGTCAGACTTAATTTATTTATGCCTGTTTAACAACTTAATAAACTTAATATATTCACATGGATAAACTTAATTTCATTACTTGTAACAAATTAACTAAATTTTACAGTTGAATCATCTGTTTTCTTTTTTCAGTGTAATGTATGGTATCCTGTTTTGTTTACTATCAAACTTTTATGATAATCTTTGGTTTAGAAGTTGTTTAACTTTATTTCATTGTAAAATGCAGTGACTGTCCCTTTAAGAAACATTGCATGTAAACAACTCTAAAACAACTGCGTAATTATATTTTATCTTGCCAATAAATACATTTTAAATTAATTTTAAATATTTACTTATTTTTTTATAGGAAACCACAGAAGAAGAAAAAGGTTCTGCCCAGAATTTGCATTGAGAGCAAGTAGCAAGAACAGAACGCCATCATGTTTATTTTTAGCATTGATGCTAATCCAACCGGTTGCTAATTACTGTTGCTAATAGTTAGCAACAGTTTCTAAAGGTTAAATAACTAATTAACGAACAATTATCAGACGTTTTTTACAAAGAGTTCTATTCACAGTTATGCTAAGCTAATTGTAAGCGTCTGCTTCAAGCAGGATACAATAATACGAGTTAGCCATTTTTAAGGGAGTTTGCAGCATATTATAAAGCAATTTACAATTTTATGAATGTGTACTTTTTCTGTTTATTTTCTGTTCAAATAGAAGACCAAAGAAGAATAAAACACTTTATTTAGCAGTGGATTTTAAAGTAGAATACCACTTAATCAGACAAATACACAAAATTTTTTAAAATATTGTCAACATATCTTTAATATAAAATTATAAAATGTATCCAACATGTCTTTTTGTTTTTGTTTAGTCATTTCCAAAGTGTTTACATTAAAAGGAAAGTAAAGATACAATATTTGATTAAAAAAACTCCACTGCAACATTGATAGTTTAAGTTTTTCTGGAAGTTAATTTCACACACAACCTTTATATCTTATTTAAGAACCTTCTACGCAATCAAACAAATTTAAACTGAATAAAGCTTGTTGCATTTAATCGGCAGATATGTAACCTAAAACACTTGTTTTAATTGTCCTGTTTTTTTTTAAATCAAATGTTTAAGATGTGAAACAAAGCCAACAGTTGGATTTTATGATTATTTAAAATATTTTTGTTGTCTAAAGGACTTATATTTGTTTGCTTAATAACAAAATGAATCAAAATATGCTTTCATAAACTCAATTTTAGCTCAAATTTCCTGCCTTTGCGGTCAACTCCAATTCACCTGCTCCTAATTACAGCTAAAACATGGCAAACATAAACAGCTGCATTATGGGTAATGTAGGCATCTGGTTTCCCCTCAATTATCTCGTTGTTGTCGGTGTAAAACAATCCAGAGACGAATGTTTTTTTTATATATATATATATATTTTCGACGTAAATGGAGGGTTTTGATGTTTTCCCACACTGCACTGGTTTGTAGAGGTTTGGTACTGGTTTCCAGAGCCGGTGATGATGTCACACCGAGGCTGGGTCATGTGAAGGGCAGCAGCGGAGGAGGTTCACGGAGAGTTCAGCCGCATACATTAGGTAATAGCATCGCACGCCGTGACATAACTAGTGCGAAGCAGGTTGAGTTGAGACATTTATCAATAAAAAAAAGCGGAGATAAGATTAAAAAGTCGTTCGGCAAACTTTGTTATGCAAAACAACCAGCAGACCTGGATGCGTGGAAGCGCCCGGACTCCAGTGCGCACGCTGCGCGCCAATACGCACAGTTTATGAGGAAATTAAAGGTCTGTTCCGGCGCGCACACGCCCCTCATAGTGCGATGCTCCTGCTGCATGGTCTGCGCCTCAACAACCGGCTGTAAACCATAAACCTGCGGAAAGCCAACTGAAAGTCGTCACTAACAGGAAGGACTGTGTTTTTTCTTCCTCTTCTTCATGAGGAGAGCATCTTCTCCAGCAGGACTCCGCTAAGGTCATGTTTGACTTCATGGAATTTCAGGTTTTCGGTCCGGGAGAAATCATGGACTTCTACTCGACTTCCAGTCCCGGCTGCGCGCTGCAGGACCTGGATCTGGACCTGGACCCGGACCGGGACCAAGACCGGGATCTGGCAGCGTTCTTCCCGGAGCTGATCGAGTCGGACTGGCCGGAGCATCTGTGCTCGCAGTGTAGGTCTAAACACACAAAAAGACGAGTAATAAAATAATTTATGTGTTTTTCTGATGCATATATAAAATCTGTGCTGCTTCTTTGCAGTACAGTTTATTATTTCCATGCATCAGATTGCGCTGAAAGGGCCTGCGAGTCATTA